>NC_048298.1:125718969-125939538 GCF_013100865.1 Trachemys scripta elegans
TCCCTCCCTCCCTCCCTCCCAGAAAGTCCTAAGCGCTGCCAAACAGCTGTTTGGTGCAGGGTAAGTGCTGGGAGGGAGGGACAAAGGGACGGGGAGGAGGTGGAGAAAAGGAACTTGTGCAATGCTCCCTTGTAAAGTCAGCCAAACGACATGATAAGGGAGCATTGCACAACTTTAAATGAACATGTTCCCTAATGGAGCAGCGATGTAACTTCGAAACAATGTTAAGTGGGAGGACGTTAAGTAAGGAGTTACTGTATGTGATCATGTTATTAAAGATAATATTATAATGCATATGCACAAGTGGGCAAATTAAGGTTGCATAGGCAGCCTTAAATCTGACGTTGCCTGACTTTGGAGAGCTTGACCTTGCAACCTTAATAATGTTCTTCTAACATAGGAAATTATACACACAAACTCTTTTTTTTTAAACCACAAACAGAAAAAAAAAAAAAAAAACCCACCAGAAATTCAATCATGTGGAGCCATATTGACCCCCATCTTGGGTCATTAGCAGAGTTCAGATCTTTAGGTCCATAACACCGGCCTCTACCATTTAAGCTAGCAGAGTAACAGATAGCAGTAACAGGCTGTTATCCTCTATGTGGACCAGCCACTAGAAAGGATGAAACACATACTTTGCCAGGGGGTTTCATAGCTTTTCTGACAGCAGAGGAATTTTGAGACTCAGGATTCCTGGTCCAATTCTAGATTCTGGAGGGGAATGTGCTCTAGTGTTTATAAACCAACCATGCTACCCTGTCCCCTGCCCCTCCCTCCCTTGCACCTTTTTCCCCCTAAACATGCTTTCAGCCCCCTCCTCTCTCTTCCTGTCCACCCACAACCAACTCCTATTCCCCAACTCCTCTGTTCCTCACCTTCTGGCTCATGAAACCCCATTCCCGTCTTCCCTTCTGTATCCTTGTCAGACAGTTTCCTCCTTCTCCTCCATGCTGCCTGGGCACAAGCAGTGGGACTGTTTCACGCACAGGAGAAACGGTCTCCCTGCTCTCCGTTCCTGCGCCTGGCACTACAGTCCTGCAGTAGCCAGAGGGAACAACTGTAGAGAAAGTCCCTGCAGTCCTGTGATGGGATGGCACATCCATAGGCTGTATATAGAATATCTATCTTTCTGTTTATCTTATATAGAACCTGTGAAGAGATGGAGCATGCCAGCTGTGACGAGTCTTTACCGAGTCTTTTTCAGAGGCTTATAACTGGGCCATATTTTGCGAATTTTCACAGGGACAGCAACAGGCACATCTCTATAGCAGGGAGATCTCTTCCTCATCCAAATTCAAGTCCCTGCTCCAAAAAAGGCACTAGAAACAGTTTTTCAATTCAATGGTTGCAGCAATTTTTAAAATATGGGCAAAATAACATATTTTCTCCTAATCTTGTTCTTGGTAATAGCTGAACCATTTTAGATGAAACTAAAAAAATCAACTGGAGGCAGACACCCAGCGTAGAAACATTTCAGCCCGAACAGTTTAAGTTTGGTAAAGTTATAAGCAACTGAAAACAAAGTTTGATGGTGGGGGGTGTCAGCAGCCTTAAGTACAGGCATTGCTACCAGCTCTACCTATAATTTCGGCGAATAGGTCTGAGTGTGGGTATCTGAAACTGCTACTTGTTTTCTTTACCTTCATGCTTCCTATATTTTCTTAAAATGGCTTGCTGACTGAGAGAAAATGTATCACTTGGGCAGGGCCTCAACCACTGTATCACTCTTTCACGTGCAGGAAATATTATACAACATAATTAGACGTGGTGCAAACGGGTTCAATTCCACCGAAGTCAATTGTATTTCAATTACTTACACCCATGATCCGAATTTGGGCCTAGAAATCTGGGAGGTGCCTGACCCTCTGAGAGAGAGAGAGAGAGAGAGAGAGAGAGGGAGGAGGGCTCATGGAGGAGCTGCAGAGACAGCTAGGCTTGGGGAATAATTAGAATCCATTTCATATAGGCAAGCAGCCCATTGTGGTTGAGTTTTGTATAGATTCCCCAAGTGAGAAAGTCAGAACCAGTATCAGCCATGGAGAGGGAGTCTCATTCATTAACTAGCATTGGAACAGTCAAAGCATAGGTACATTCTAAGCTGGAGTGATTTGACAAGAGCACCCCAAAGTTGTCCCTCTAACGGGACAGTTTGCTTAAGGGCCTCACCTGGGTGGCTTAAATTGAGTTGGTCACAATTTTTCCATCCAAATTATTTTTGACAGAAAATTAGGTTTCTGACTAAGTTAAATTATTTGAAAACTTGTCTGCTGTCTGTAGAAAATTTCAATATTTTAATTGAAAAACAGAATGCCTGAGACCCCCCCGCCCCATGACAACACCAAGAGGGGAGAAAGCGGTGCATGTGCGAGATGTACTCTGGCCACCAAGTTTGGACCATAGATAAAAATGGGAGCAAAATATTTCGGTTTTACAATATTTCACCAAAAAAAATCTAAAATTTTCTGTAGAAAATTTAGTAAATATGAAAAAAATGCTTTGTCTTGAAATTTTCCACAGGTCCTCAACCCCCATTTTCCAACCATCTCTAGGCTTGAAAATGAGCTGATTGCAGCCCGATGCGTCATAGAATAGAACCAGAAATCCCAGCATGCAATTCTCTATATTGAGTCAAGCAGCATGTTAGCACTGCAGGATGGAATTTTTATTTTCCACAGGCAGTAAGTCTGTACTAAAGATGAAGTATGTTAGGTCTTGTGGCCACTGAGGTCTCACTGCTGCTGAATGCTTTCTACTAGCTTTGTCTCCACACAATGCCAATTTTTTTATGAGCTCGGAGAGACAATTTTCAAGTGGTCTGTACATGTTACAGTAGGTACATCTTCCCTCTTTATCATTTGTTGCGGGACATCTTCCTGGAGGAGTTGGGGCACATTTTCTTATCTATAATTTTTGCAAGTTAAAGTTTAAAAAATAAGCATCCTGGCATGGGGATGTGGCATACTTTGCCCTAAATTTCATCAGGACCACTGTAGTCCTCCTATTAAAAACCAGGCCTATGCCAAAAAGGCCTGTCATAAGGAGCCACAACTGTTTACAGCCTAAAATGTTACTGTATGTTCTCATCTCACTGAGCAGAAGTGGAAAGGTGTAGTTGTGCAACCCAGTTGCAAACAGCTACAGCTTGGTAATCAGTCTCTGATGCAGGCTATGACTTGTCTCCTTATATTTACTGATCTGATACCTGTCTGTTTCAGGTGCTGCTAATGAAACAATTTATTTCAGGTGGCTTTGGGTTTTGAAATGAATGCTTTTAACTGATTTTTACAGCTGCAGCCTTTTCCTGAGTTTTATTCTTTTGCCTTCCCCGAAAAGTCCTTAATTTTTCCACAGGAACTAGCTTTTGTGGGGAGAAGGCAATGTTGTGAGTTTGATTGTCTGTCACTACTAAGACTAGATCTTTTTTTTTCTTTCAAAGAGGTGATGTGTTTCAAAAATCATTTTCTGTCTATCTTAGGTATTTATACGGCCCACGTTACTGTAGTGTCTCAGTAGCTCACAACATTGCTGTGAGCCAGGGTAGCATCTCTATTTTACAGATAGAAAAATGAGGCACAAAGATTAGGGCTATATCTTCACCGCACAGTAACCTAGGTAATTGGCCCCCAGATTAGCCTAGCCTGTGTGCAAGCCTCCCCATGGCACAGCCCTACCTGCAATATTGTGTCCTCACTGTTTCTGCACTCATCCGTGTGGCAGGGGTCATGGCCCATGGGTTGTGGTGCTGAGACGCTGTAGGATTCTTTCCCAGTCAATTTGTATCAATTGCGGGAGAATGTGCCTGGGCTTTGGAGCGAATTGTAGGAAAGGCATTGGAGGACTATCAGCACTTGAGTGATTTTTGCCTGTGTCATCTCTGGAGGGGCGGGTTCCAACCCAATTCAAAAAGAGCCCAGGTTCTAACCTGTACCCCCAGTCGTGTAAAATAACTCAGGCTTAAAGCATCTTCAAATTCAGGTCAGAGGTTTTTGTGTGTGAATGGTACGGGAGTTGGGCTAAAACCTGCTCAGGAGCCTGGGTTAACTGTGCAGTGAAGACATGACTTGTCCAAGCAAGATCTCAAAGGAATTCTGTGGCAGAGCAGAGAATTTAATTTGGGTATCCAGAGTCCCAGGCTACGGCCCTAACCACCATCCTTTTTTGATAATCATCCTTTACTGTAAATATGAATTATCCTTTACTCTTTTCTGTAAATAGGAATGATCACACTGAAATAGACAAATAATCCCTGTAGTCTGGTATCATGGGTCTGACAGTGGCCTATGTCAGTTGCGCCAGACAAAGCCTCATCATAAACTTTCTTGTGTAATATTGTATCATGGGGAAAATTACTTCCTGACCCCATATGGTAATCTGCCACTATCTCTTCATGTAGGGTGTGTCTGTGAAGGAGATAGACTACATTTTCTTATCTATATAATTTTTGCAAATTAATGTTTAAAAGATTAATTTCCTGGAGTGGGGAAGAGGCATATGAGAAATGACAGGCTTTGTCATTTTATTTGAACAAGTGTAAATGCAAATACTATTCTCATTCATATAAATGTTGACTACTTTTTAGAGACTATGTTATTTACCTTAATAGTATCAAGCAGCAGTGAGTTCCGGAGGTTAATTTTTGTTAAAGTATTTCTTTGGACCTGTTTTAAATTTGTTGCATTGTAAGTTTCATTGAATGCCCTCTTGCTTATGATGGGAGAGGGTAAATAAAAGCACTCAACCAATCTGTATTTTGTAAAAATTCTACTGTTGTGTCTCCTCCTGCTTTTTCCTTTTCCAAATTAATTAATGATGGTCTTTTATAATCTTTGTATAAAAACTGTTCTCTGCTTCTATTATTTCACATAACTTTCTTTTTCTCCTCCAGACCTTTTTTATTTCAGTTATGTCTCATTTGAGATAAGATGATCCAGATGGAATATTGTAGTCTAGAGGAGGAGATATTGTACCATCCTTTAATGAACAACATACTGTGATTTTTTCCCCATCCGATTATCTATCCCCTCCTCTTTACCGTCTAACATCTTATTCAGTTTCCTCCCATTGATTATAATTACATTTTTAAAAAAGCCCTATATTAAAACAACATTATTAAGGTTGCAAAGTCAAGCACTCAAAAGTTAGGAAATGCCAGAATTATAGTTGCCTGTGCAACCTTCATTTGGCCCTCTTGTGTGCATACATTACGATATGGTCTTTAATTACATGACTACATACTATTTTTTCCACAGGATCACCACCTCATTCAGTGCACAAGCTGCTGGTGCTCACTTAAGGAGCAGCTATTCACTATATTGTTTTCTCCTCATTGTTCATTGTGTGGCCTCAGGCCTTATTTTCTGCACACTATTCAAACCCTGCTCGGAAGACAGAATTATTAATTTTCTCATGGGCTTTTCTATGGTGCTCATCACTGTAGTATCTGAGTGCTTCATAAACACTAATCAATTTGTCTTCACAACACCCCTGTGAGGGGAGGAGGTGGTATTATCCCTATTTTACAGATGGGCAACTGAAGCACGGAGAGATGAAGGTCAATCGTGTTCTCTAATTTTGGGTGCCCAATTTGAGATGATTAGGGCACTTATCTGCCTCCCTCCCATCCCACGTTCCTCACCCCTCTGAATTTGAGTCATGATGCTTCCTCCTCCTCCAGACTGACTAGCCACAGTAAGGGAAGCATTGAGAGCACAGGAGAGACAATCTTCCTGCTCGCAGTTCCTGTCCCTGGTGTCACAGCAGTCCACATCACCCTGAAGGAGCAATTGCTGGGAAAGTCCTACTCAGGCCCTGCCACCCTGGGATGAAGCATACTCAGTTGCTTTGTGGGGATGGCACATATATTGTCCAATTGTCCCATAGGAGCTGTGTGGAGATATAGCATGCTCAGCACACCTGGAATCTTCAGAGAGTTTAGATACCAGACTCTACAAGTCTCTACTGAGCATGTGCAAACTGAGATTTTTTTCAGAAGCCTATAATTTGGCAAGATTTGGGCAGATTTTTATGGGGATGACAAAGAGACAGGATCCTGATAATTGGATGACATCCCTGCCAAATTTCAAATCCTTGCTCCATGTAGGAGTGTGTGGCTGTTCCTCCCTATCAATCTTGGAGGGAGGCCACACCCCGTTGCTGTCCCATTCCTAGAAAGGCAATCTGAAAAGGTGAAAGATTAGCTGTCTCTGTAGTCCGGGCCGTCTGAACTGGGCTGAACAGTGATCAGTCTCTGGGGCTCAAGCCCTCAGGCAGGGTGGAGCCCCAAACAATCTAGGGTTCTGGCTCTCAGGCAGGGCAGCCTAGGAGCCTAGGCCCTCAGGCGGGGCGGGGCACCAAAGAGTCTAGGGGCTCTGGCCCTCAGCCAGGGCACAGCAACAAATGGTCGGGTATCCTGGCTCTGGCAGACAGCTGACAAGCGCAAGCCTCTTGGCCTACAGCAGGAAGGCTGCCACCCCAGGGGTGGGGTTGGCAGTGAGGGGTAGGGGGACCTGGACCCACCCTACTCCACCAGGTCTCAGCCCAGGGCCCTAACAGTAGCAGATGGTTCTACCACTGGGTCAGCGGGGAATCCAGCTGCAACACGCTGACCTAGATTCAGGTAGCAATGTCGCCAGACAATAGTCGGCTCTCTCTGGGCTACTTCCTCCTCTTCCCTCAGGATGTACCTGGATCTCGGGGTCATCTTCTGTCTCCTCAGGGTTCACCACCAGTGGCAGTCCCAGAAGCTCCTCAGTGCCTGGGGTGTCTGGTGAGTCCTCAGCACAGCAGGAGTCATCTTTGGATTCCTGCTCCAGCAGCGGGTGGGGAGTGTCTGTCCCTTGGTGGCTCCAGCCCAACTGCACTGCAGGACCCGCCTTTTGTATTTCTTGTCCAGCCCCTCCATTTCTGGCATGGTGGGCATGGCCTTCCTGGCTCTGTCCAGCAGGGGTGGGTGGTGGTTCCTCCCTGCCAATCTCAGATGGAGGCCACGCCCATTCACTACACTCCAAAGCATGGAACTGCTACAGCATCAGGGCCAGCTCCAGCATTTTTGCTGCCCCAAGCGGCCAAAAAAAAAAAAAAAAAAAAAGCCACGATCGGTGAAACATTTCTGCAGCAGCTCTTCCGCTGCCGCTTCATTCTTTGGCAGCAATTCGGCGGCAGGTCCTTCCTTCCGAGAGGGACTGAGGAACCCGCCGCCGAATTGCCGCCAAAGAGCCGTACGTGCCGCCCCTTTCCTTTGGCCGCCCCAAGCACCTGCTTGCTGTGCTGGTGCCTGGAGCTGGCCCTGTAGAGCATTACAATGAAACAACTGTATACAAAAAATGTTACCATGGGAAAAACAAATGCTTTTTTTGGAAATGGTAAAAACCATTTTTGTTGAAATTAAATTTTGTTTTTCTAATTTCAGGAAAGATGTCTACAAATTGGAGAAAGTCCAGATAAGAGCAACAAAAATGATTAAATGTCTAGAAAACATGACCTGTGAGGAAAGACTGAAAAAATGGGTTTCTTTAGTCTGGAGAAGAGAAGACCAAGGGGGGAGATGATAATTTTCAAGTACTTAAAAGGTTGTTACAAGAAGGAGGGAGAAAAATTGTTCTCCTTAACCTTTGAGGCTAGGACAAGAAGCAATGGCCTTAAATTGCAGCAATGGTGGTTTAGGTTGGACATTAGGAAAAACTTCCTAATTGTCAGGGTAGTTAAGCACTGCAATAAATTGCCTAGGGAGATTGTGGAATGTCCGTCATTGGAGATGTTTAAGAGCAGGTTAGACAAACACCTGTCAGGAATGGTCTAGATAACTTAGTCCTTCCTTGAGTGCAGGGGACTGGACTAGAAGACCTCTCGAGTTTCCTTCCTATCCTACAAGTCTATGATACTATGACTACACAACTCCTTTTATTTTTAGACATATATTATAAGAATAAAAGGCCCATTTAATTTGAAAACGTATTAGCAAGTTTTCCTGCTTTCACAAGTCTGATCCAGATATCATGGAAATTAAATGCAAGCCATTAGTATATGATTGCTGTTCAGTGGCCTATAGGAAGTAGTTTCATATCAGTTCCTAGTGCATAGATATCACAAAACCCACCACTACACCCATGTCAACAGTCTCTCAGCAGAAAGACTGAGTGATCATAGAAAATGTACTATGCTAATTATGATGGTCATTTTTGCAATGCGATACAAATTCTTTGTCTACACTAGAGGTTTGCAACTATATGAGTAGCTGATTATTAATTGCTGAAATCCAGGCAAATTCCTAATAGAGACAAGGCCTTTCATGGTTTTCCTTGTAGCATGCTAAGATTTCCTAATCGTTGTCTCAAACAAGCTTTGCGAAGCCTGCTGAGAAAAAGGATGATATTTGAACCTCTGTAGGCACTACAGGCTTAACCTTAGCAGGAACATAATGTGACAAATGATGCCCCTCAAATGATACCCCTCTCAGTTGTTTCACTCAGGTTAACAATGGGGGAAAGCTGTGGAAGGGAAAGAAATGACAGAACTGAATCTTAAAGTAAACTAAAGCATTTCATTGGATAGATTGTTACAGCTAACTATCCATTGTTGATTGTTTGTTGAAAAGCCTTGTTAACTGTGTTTGCTTTGAATAGCACAAGTCATTGGGTCACTCATTGGGGAGTGTGAGTCATGTTCCTCCTGATTATAAAAATCATGGTTTCATGGACTTTGTATTGTGCTCACTGTTGAGTCACACTACATAGGGTTTCTGGCCCTTGTCTATGACTTTGGAAGGAAGTAGCATGACAAGGGAAGTAAGCAGGTTCCTTTCTCTGGTGGCTTTTTTCCTCTTTAAAGATTACAAGCTACTTCTGAAGTGGAGTTTGCTTCTGAAGTGTCCATCCTCTGTTCTAAAGGTAAGATTTGTTTCAATCCAGAGAATCCGACATACTGGAATTCTATGGTAGTGCTGTAGAAAAATGGGTCTATATTTGTGTGTCTTGCTTACATATAAGTATCTTGACTAGGTTTACACTGTGTAATGGAAGGCGTTTTTAGTATTGGGTGACGTAGATGGCTAAAAGCATTAAAACCGGGCCTTTCATCTCTACGTTACCAGTTCAAATCTGACCTCGGCTGGTAGTGACCAAAGCTGAGCGAAAAATGTGTTTAAATATGATCATGCATTAATCTCTGTACTGTTTACTCTTTGACCTAATTTCTGCTACTGGGAAGGAATAACTGATTAAAATGAAAGGAATAGAATAAAAAAGGCTGTGGTACTGCAATAAAAAATGGAATGCGTCAGTATTTTAAAATAAGATTAATAGAATTAATACTTATATTAAAGATACGGCTGATGCTTTGGCACACAAGCATCTTCCTCAGAGCCAAGAAATTCTATTGCTTTAAGGAGGAAAAACCTCATTTATACATAAGGTTTCCAGGGCATGAATAGGAAACGAGCTACCATAAAGCCATTATTGCCAACTGATATCAGTCACTTATCTCAGGCAAATAATCTCTCAACACAGCAATGATAAAATAAGAAACAAATTAGAAGATATGGAGTTTTTATCAGACCACGTAGAGCCTGTGAATAAAAGTACATCATCCGTTTCATCAAGGTTGATCGGATAATCCGTGCGAAGGGGAAAATACTACTTGGGGAGTTATAACTGAGGGACAAAATTAACCAAAGGGGGAGAGGCGCTAAACAGTGAAAAAAGATTGTTGCTCACATATCTATGCAGTGTTTCTTTTTATGTACCAGTACCAGCAAATGGAAAGGGTTCCCAAGTCACAGAAGATAGCAGACAACAACATGGCTAAATTAAACAATGACTTTGAAGGAAGAGTTGATGCTGCTCTTGGGGAAGAGGGAGGAATTCTCTTTAAAAGAAATTCAAACTGCACAGTCTTCACCTTCACTAGTTAAATGTACCCTTGGCAGGGCTATTACCATCTTGTTCCTTTTATGTCAACAAATATATTAATTTTTTCCTCAGCTCAAATTACCATCTTTGTTGGATCCAGCTGGAGACAAATTCTCTGCTAATGGAACGTCATTCTCTTCAGCATTGCTATGTCAGCAGAGGGTTTGGCCTATTGTTTTAAATAAAAAATTCCAGATAGCCTCTCATTTGTTCATCTTCTCTATGAACCTGAAAGTATGTTCAGTAACCACACATTATAGTACATTATCAGGATTATTTTAATTTAGAAAATATCTAGCAACATGCGAGACAATATCAGATATACGTTAAGTAATTCATCTGCTAATTGCAGATTTATGGTCAGTAATTCATCATTTCAAAGGCCTAGGGACGCTCTCAGATATGACAATCCTCAAGGACATTAGAGCATATAATTTACATAATCAGGATCACATATAAATCTCGCACAAATGGAGATTTCTCTACCAATTAAGAATGATTAAAGTAAGGAGCTTTAATCATATTGTTCCAATCATCACTACACGATTGACAGGGAAAATTCCTAGTAGTCGGATTAGGGAAAATAGTTAGGTTTTTATATCATCAATAAAATGAGAATGTAACAGAAGCTCATAAATTCTTGTTTCTCTTACAAGAAGTTTCTAGCAATTACTTAAAAGTACTTGGCTATACTTTTAGTTTAATCTTAATAAACTCAATAATTGTAATAATCTTTTAGAAAAATGGGACTATATAATTTCCATGACTGGGGTTCCTAAGCACTATATTAATTCAAACAATAAATAATAATAATAATAAAAGGTATTACAGCATTCTTAGTTTAGTCTTAATTCGTAATAAATTCACTCCGAATCCAGCACACTTTTCTCTAATAACCATTTTCTCATAACCCCTGCATATAAACCCTTCACCACCTACCTCCTCCATCTTTGCTATGTATTCTGTCTGATTAGAACATGCTTCAGGATTGAGGCTAGAATGATTATATGTATGAAGTGAGTGACATCAGTTGGTGCAGTAGCTTGTTTCCTGCTCACACCCTGAAGTTTTTGTGTGAATGAGGGATTTCCTTCTCAAGGTAATGGATGTTTTTGGCTGTGAGGAAGATTCTTTTGTATAGTATTTTTTCTATTGATCTAACAATAATATTTACCATGGGCCAGATTGTGCAACCAAGCACTTACTCACATGGATAGTCCCATTGAAGTTAATGGGACCACTTGAGCAAATGTAAGTGATGAGTAATCTAGCCCTGTGTGTTTTAAAGCAATGTTTGAGGTACTCTGCTTGTACAGGAGTTCCACTGCCTTCTCTTTTATATGCTGGTGATTTAGGCTAAGCAGCAATTGGTTGTTTGGAGATGTTTGTCTATCACCCATCTTTATGCTATATTTTTCTACACCTATTTTTTATTGTGTATTAGATATATTTCACTTTTAGGAGTAACTGAGACAGCAATACTTTCATTACTCTTTAACTGGCATGCATATCTTCTCTATATAAATGACAATAAATAATATATTATTATGACAGTCTGTATCCCCATGCTCACTCTTTTTACAAAACTATAATGGATTTTGTATAAAGTATGCCTTGTGAGGTATGATTTGAAAACTCAAAATTTGCTGATCATTATTGTCATAGTAAAATATATGTGGCAACATTGTATGCAAAGTTATAAGATTTTATTGTATAACATTAATGAGACACACTCCAAGTTTAGAAAAGCAGGCACAAACCAACCGGTTCCTTGAAGACAAAAGGCAAACTGTTGCCTCAGCCAAGTTTCAACAAAATCAAATGGACTATCACCTGGTTAAGCGGACATTCTTTGGCAGAAAAAAGGATGTGTGAGCGAGAAATTTACATCTTGGCACAGAAGTAGCTGGAAGTTCCCATCTCTCCATATTTTCTGTCTCCTGAACCCCAGATGAAGATGATTCTCTAAGAAAAGGAAAAGGATAAAAATGAGGAACAGAGTCCCCAAATGATCTCTCCCTTTATTTCTACTTATAGTATCAACAACACCTGAAGGACAAGGAAATTAACACTGAACTGGGGGAGAGATCCTGGGTGAAAGGTATCCAGCCAGTAAGACTGCTAGACCATGTGATGAGAGAGACCTTTTGCTTTGAATTCATTTAGTTTGTTAAATTAGGTATGAGTTTGTGCTTTACCTTTTATTTCTTTATATCCAATTCTGATTTTTATGCCTCATTACTTGTAATCACTTCAAAGCTATCTTTCTGTAGTTAATAAACTTGTTTTATTGTTTTATCTAAACCAGTGTGCTTGGATTGAAGTGTTTGGGAAACTTCATTTTTTATAACAAGATTTGTGCATATCATTTCTATTAATGAGATAATGGAGGTTACATAAGCTTGTGTTGTCCAGGAGAGGGATGGGCAGTACAAGACACACCTTTCTGGGGGAAAGTCTGGGACTGGGAGTCCGCTGGTGTTACCCTGCAATGTAATTCATGAGTGGCTGGCTCTAGTACTCAAACAATATAGCTGGGAGTGATTTATATGCTGGAGGCTGTGTGTGAACAGACCAGGAGTGGTTACTTTCACAGCGATGCAGTGTAAGAGGCACCCCAGGTTGGTGAACTGAGGGAACACAGCTGTCCATCAGTCCAGATTGTACCTTGGGGAATGTCACAATTCTAGTTATAATTATTTATATTATATTACATAAGATAAGTTAAAATAACATTAAGGTAGCAAAATCAAACAACCTTAATTCTGGAATTCCATAACTTTTGAGTGCTTGACATTGCAAACTTAATGTTATTTTAACGTTTTTAGGGATAATTTTCTAATTAAAATAAATGAATAACAAAGTAACAGGTATCAGCAATAGGCTGTTATTATCCTCTGGGTGGATGACCGGTTACTAGAAGGAGATGAGGTATGCACGCTTTGTCAGTGGGTTTCATAGCTAATTGCCCACCACACATGAATGTTCAGACTGAGGACTCCTGGGTTCAGTTCCAGGTTCCAGAGGGGAGTGTGCTCGAATGCTTATAGATCATTCTGCCTTTGCTCCTCTCCCGCTCCCATCTCTCCTGCTATTCTGACCAACACCCTGGCTCCAGTCTCCCCCTGCTCTCCAGCTCCTACAACCTCCACTCTTCCTGTCCCTTGCCGTTTCTCATCCTGCTGCATTCAAATCAGGTGGCTTTCTCCTTGTCTGCCTCACTGTCTGCTCCATGCAAACAGAATCTTCAGAGAATTTAGCTCCCATCGTCTAGCAAGGCTCTACTGAGCATGTGCAAACTGAGATTTTTCAGAAGCCAAATTTGAGAAAACTTTCACATGGACGTCAAAAGGCACATCCCGGACATGAGTCCTGTCAGCAAAATTTTAAGTCCCTGCTCCAAAGCATGGAGGTGCTAGAGTTTCTCAACAAAACGGTTGTAAGAATTTTTTAACATGGGAAAAGCATATTTTTCCCTTATCTCCTTCTGAAAAATAGCTGAACTGCTTTTGCTTAAATTAAAGAAAAAAATACACACACACACGAAGAAGAAAAGAAAAAGTCTCAGGCAGATATTGGCATGGAAAACTTCAGCCCAAATGGTTAAAATTTGGCAAAGTTATAAGCACAGGAAACATGGTCTTATAATTTTAAGTTTCTGGTGACCTTAACTAAAGGTGTTGCTACCAGCTCTACCTATTTTACGTGTGCGTGTGTATATGTATGCATGCAATGTGTATAATTTAAAATCAATATATGTATTTAAAAAGTGTGTCTATAAATTACATGTTACATACTTATACTGATGTATAAACCTAATATGCAACTCTCCACACCTGTACTGTGCAAAATCAAGCTCTTTGTCTGACCTCAGATCAATGATATAAATCCCATTGGATAGTTTAGACATGCGCTTCCTTAATAGTCTATTCTTCCTTTTCCTTATAGTAGCTTCTAATATTTTTTGTAAATTGCTACCACTGGAGAAAATCAAATACAGTCTAGCACATTTGTCTCTGTTTTTCATTTTGTTTAGCTACAGAAGGTAAAATGAAAAGCTTTGGAAGGACTTTCTTTAACACAACTGAGGAAGCAGCTGTTTACCATGAAAACAGTCCATACATTTTAGTTTCCTGAGCTGGGAAATAGCTCCAGTTGCCACTGGTATATTTCTTTGTACTTTACTCCTCGCCTGGGACATGACTTGTACTGACAGACCATGGCACACAAGGAGAGGGGTGGGGGTGGGAGGTAGAATCATGTGGCTGTGACTCACTGACATCTAATTTACAAAACCTAAGACATTAGTAGGGTGCCTTCGGTCCAGTAGCTGCTGCAAACCCTATGCAAACAAATTCACACTGCATCATCTTGTCCCTGAAATGAAAAGAGCTAGGAACCACCCAGAGACCCAAATGCTGTAGGTTGCTTGATCTGTAAAACACATGAAGCCAGTGGCTATGACACTGGGATGAGAAGAGTTTTGTCATTTATAAAAGAGGAGCTAAACCAGTGATTCATTATCTTCACAGGTGCATAAATTGGCACAGATCACTTTTTTAAAATGTACACGTTCAGTCTCCAAATCAATGGACCTGTATTCAGCAAATGCCCCCAAGATAACCTAACCCACAGCCAGTGCATGAATTGAACAAGTGCTTCCATCAAGGGACCGAGACAGCGAGATTCTGCAGGAACTCCTGCATTCAGAAGACAGTCATTCTGAGAAATCAGCGTTGCAAACATTTCCTCCTCTTTGCACAAGCAGAAACATAACAACACAGGAAGAGCTACTCAGGTTTCCTAATTTATGTTCACTGGCTTCCTCATCTGGGCATTGGAGCTGGCAGGCTCCCACTCTGCCCTCTGTCCTTTAGCTCAGTGCCATGAGTGGGCTGTGGTTTTACGTACATAATGCAGTGTTAAACCAAATCACTACCCATCAATGAACAGAATATTGAAGGATGTGGCTTTTTGTCAGCTGATGGCCAGAGGAGTGTGCACCTTCGAATGCTGTTGCCCATAAGTAATAGAAGATCAGATATATCTCTCTCTCAGCTACTTGTATGGCTTCCATTACTGTAATATCTGAGCACCTCACTAATATTGATGTATTTATCCTTACAACACCCCTGTGAGGTAGGGAAGAATGCTCGTTTTACGGATGGGAAAGTGAGGTGTGGAGAAATTGAGTGACTTGCCCAAGATCACATAGGACATATGTAGTAGAGCAGGGATTTTCAGCCCAGTCTCCTGAACCCCAGGCTAGTGCCCTAATGACTGGTCAATCCTATCTCATGCCTTAGGAGTGACTTCCCTCTCCAATGCTCCTGTTTGTGCATGACAGAACAGCAGACCTAACCACCCACACTGATGCCCCTGTTCACAGATAAATGTTTAACGCACCCAATAGTATGGTATCTGTGCAACAGAGACGAAGAATTCAACCCTTGCTGAATCACGGCCATTGACCACTAGGACGGTTACCTCTCACCATGCCATGTGCACCCAGACTATTACTTTATTAAAGCCAACCTATTTTTCTTGCTGCATGGTTTGAAGGGCTCTTTGTGTATTTGAATGATGAGAAACAAGGGGACAGGCGGAGGAGAGCAGCATAGTAACAACCCCTTGGATGAAAAACCTCTGAAACTTCTTCTTTCTGCTACTTCTGAGCAGACTGTAGAGTAGTATAGCTGTCCATTCTGACTCATCCTGTTTAAACCAGTATGGGTAAGGATTCAGGTGCATTGGCACAGAGGTTTCTAACACCAGAGGGTGCAGTTCAGGACTGAGGTGCAGTGACAGGGCTGATTGAGACAAGCTAGATAGAACTGAACTGTTGGTGCTATTCCTGGCTCAAGCCAGCACACTCATTCCCTCATTTTCCAGATAATTAAACGTATTATCAGCATTAGGGTAATGCCTACATGCCCCGGCCCTATTGAGCTAGACACTGTACATACATATATCACAAAAGACAAGTCTGCAGTTAGTGTATATCTGCATAGCGTTGCTGATTTAGGATATGCCTCCATTGCAAACAGGAGGTGTGACTGCAGGATGTGCAGACATACTCGAGCTAGCTATGATCTAACAAGCTCAAATAGCAATAGCGGTTAAATGGCAAAAACATGGGTGGCAGCACAGACTGTACCAACCCGCCTGGGGCCGGGGTATGAACTCAAATGGCTAGCCTGAGCTGTTGGGGTATCACTGCTGTTGTTAATTGAGCTAGTTAGCTCAAAGCTAGCTCAGGTATGTCTACACATGCTGCAATCACACCTCCGATCACAGTGTAGACATAACCTTAAGTGGAGCTACACCCATTTACACCAGCTCATGACCTGGCCATAGGTACTGGAACTAGGGGTGCTGCACCCTGGCTTGAAGTGGTTTCCATCATATACAGGGTTTACAGTTTGGTTCAGTGGCTCACAGCACCCCCACTATACAAATTGTTCCAGCACCCCTGGACCTGGCCCATTAAAGCATCTTTTCTCTCACTGGTATACACTGGCAATATCTTTTTAATGACCGCTCACATGAGCTACAAGAGATACATTATAAGGTCTGTAAACACCTGTTAGTACCACAGTAAACATGATACTCTATTTCAGCTTCCTATTCACCGCTTTCTTATCACTGAAATAATTCTCCTAAAAGTGAGGTTTCACTATGAATGTACATTTGCCGAGATGGAGCTTGTACATTTTGTTCTAGTGTTACCTAGCATGCGGTAGCTCAGCACACTTCAAAGCCACCCTTTCCCCTGGTAAATAAACTAGGGTAATTTAGCTTCTTTGCCCAGAAGACCTCCCAACTGCAACTGCCTTTAATGGGATTGAGGAGGTAGGAAATGAGTAGCTGCATGGGGCAGTAACGGGCCCAAAGGAAGCTCACTCTGGGACCCTGTGCCTGAGGCGTGGGTATTTGGAGTGTGGTGTCAGGGGAGACATGGCTATTTGGGAAGTAACACCTTTGCAGGACCAGAAGAGTGTCTGGAGAGGGGAGAATGTCTGGGGAACAAATTAGTGGCATGAATTCTAACTTTACAATCCACCTTGAATGGGGCCGGGGGGAAGTGGGCTGGGAGGGGTGCAGAGCTGCACTGTGCAGGGAACAGACTGAGATTCAGAGTCACGCTTCCTCCTTTGCTCTACCCTAACTCTGAGGGTGTGTATATGGAAGGGGAATAAGCTACTTCACCCCTTTGCAAGAGACTTTTACTCCGCCCCTTTCCCCATGGGCGCAGCCAGCTACTCTGGTGAATGGTGAGCTCCCATGCCTTGCTCCTTTTCCCCCTAGCGCACAGGGCAGGAGTAGCTGTTTTCCCTTCCATGGCCATACTCACTCTCTGAACTGTCCTGAGTTAGTGGAGCAGTGAAGAGGCTTTACCTGTCTGTGTGGCCATATAAGGGGGGTAGTGACATTCCAGCCCTGCGAGCCCATTGCTGGAGCATGGTCACAAGAGGAAAGGTTGTTCAGGAAAGTGGCTGGTCAAGAAAAGCCCCGAGCTTTAGGAGTCTCTCCCAGAGCATGGGGAGAAGAGGAGGGCGTGTTTGTGCCCAGTGTAGTTGGCTAGCTCCTACCACTAATGCAACCAGGAGGGGCTGCTAGCATGTGGGACCCTTCTTGTGGGCTGGTGTCATGGCAGTATGTTTTCACTGCAATGCAAATATTTGCAGACTGTTTGCGTCAGATTCAGGTTCACCCAGCTTTGTGGCTAGAACTGAAACCAGGACATCTTTACTTTTGCTCCTGGCTACGAACGCTCTTGCTCTCTCCCAAGCACACACCCTTAATCCTGAGGCATGGTTAGGTATTACCACCTGAATAATCAGATTCAAGAGAATTCTTGTATATTTCTAGTGTTATGTGTACTACTGTTATGACAGGCATGCATGAGGTGCTGTTCCCCGCGGCATGTGAGTCCACTTTATGAGGTTTAAATTTCATAACAAATAACAGATCTCAGAAAAGGCACCAACACAACACACCTTGCTGCTCCTGCTTGAGATCATGAGGCGCTTTTCATGCATTGCATTTAAGTGTGATCTAAATCTGAAAACATAGGACCTAATCAACATACCTGATGCGGTCAGACCCCATAGTATCATACCTTTGAAGCGTGGGAGAGACACTGTGCTATGCCCTGAAAAAAATTAATGTGCCTTTAAAAATATTCAACCTTCAGGGAAATATGTTCTCCTATCTCCAGAAATGCCAGTGGTTACACTACCGCCAAATAGTTGTGGCTCCATGTTTGCTGTATCTGGAGGACAATGGCATCTGGCATCAATCCTTGGTTGCACTGGAGCAGGGCAGAGTTAGGAGGAAAGGTGACAAATTTCTGTCTCCTGAAGTCCAGGGGCAGGCCAGGAACTGAGTCAACCCCCAGTGCAAGTGAAAGCAGCAGAGCTCAGTGCAACATTTGGGTGACAAGATGGGGGGAATCCGCTCTCTTAATCTGGTGCATTTATTTGCTTTTAAGGATTTGGATGGGTAGGTAGGTTGTACCCTGGATTAAATTTAAATGGCTTTGAAAGAGGCTTCTGCTTGTTGGGATTAATTGATACTAGAGATAAGATGAAAATAGCTACCACACAAGGAACTTTAAAAAAAAAATACAAAGCACCAAATTCTAACTTCCCGGACATTGTCATATTTCTCAGTCTAAATGGTGTTGAAAATAGCAACAGCTGCTTCTGGGAAATGTGACATGCAGTTTTGAACAGGAAATTTACTGCCTTGTTTGACTGGAGTTTCTTTTTTATTACCTGCTTGCAGAGTTAGGGCATAAACATTGAAGTCATCCTGATGTTACCTCTGTGTGAATTGGTGGGGTCTTAGTTCAGATAATGGACAATATGGCCTCCAGGTGGTGCTGAGCAGCTCCATAACTCAAAAGCGATGAGCTGATTAAATATTACGGGGTTTAAAATAATTTGAAAAAAAAAACACAACTATTTCCTTTGCTCTTCCTGCGTACGAGCTGTAGCTCCCACCCCAACCTCACTTTGAAATACGATTAAGTATGTTTCAAATTATAATACTCTCCTGTGTCTCCCCCTCCACCCACCTATTTTGCAGATGCCAGTTCCAACCCCCATCTCTCTCCTCTTTTGCCAGTGCTTCCCGATGACAGGCCTCCTTGGAACCAATTTGCAATCCAGAACAGGATGAGACCAGTTTTCAGGGATAGCTCTGATCCCAGATTCTACAGGGATCAACCATTTCTCTGTTTGACAGCCCTTCAAACCAATCCAGTGCAAAATAAGCAACGCATAAAGTGTGGCAATCTACTAATAGTATAATAATGTCTTCGATTTTTATAGTGCCTTTCACCCTGAAGTTTCTCAATTTGCTTTACACACGCTCATGTAAGCTGAATCACTTTATCTGCCATTTAAATGCAGCTCTCTCTGGTGTAAAATATAGCAGTGATTTAACATTGCACGGCTACACTACAGACCAGTGTGGCAAAGATGAATAATGTTTGTATTCAGCTGAACCTGCACGGGGGAATTTAGGTAGGCAGAATGTAATTACCCATATTGGAATCTGGCCAGAATGCCGGAGGCTAACACCTGTACTCTTGCGAAATATGCCATGGGATAATAACAAGCAGAAAATGAAGGAAGAGCCCATGTTCTTCATAATAAAGCAGCGAGCTAGGCATTGTGCGAGATCTGCAGTATTAGGCTGAATATTCCAAACCCCCTAATTTTGAATGGGGGCGGGTCATGCTTCATATGTGATAATAATACAAACCAATTTTCTAGCCCACCAGAAAGAGGCAGTGGACAATTCTATTTTGTCAGAGTTGAGGAGTGGGTTTGGAAGTCATTAATTTAGAACGAAATAACTTTGGTTGCCTGAGTTTTGGTTTCAGATATAATTAGAGACAGGACAAAACTGGAACCGTAGTTCTGTACCAGTTTAAATGTCATGGGGGCCGGGGGGTTAGGAAGTGACTCTGTGGTTCTGAATTCACCCTTAAGGCTTTGGTTCCAGGTCAAAGCCAAATCTATAAAGGGCCCATTTTTGATTTTGGATTGGAGGTAGCTGAGAGCTCATGAGATTTTGTTGCATAGTAGTTGAAATCTTGTGAGAACAGCTGACCTCATGACTATTCTGGGGTGAAATCACATGAGAACAGTTTGTGGGATTTCATTGTTGTTTTATCTTACCCCTAGCTCTAAACCATAGCCTAGCTCTGAATACAGCATTCTTGGCCCATATATGCGTTTAATGTTAATTTTAAAACCCTTTATGGAATAGATTGTAAACTGCTTTAGGCAAATACCTTTCTTTGGTCTGTGTTTGTATAGTGCCTAACACAATTGGGACCTGGTCCATTTATCACCATATAAATAATAAATCATCATAAATTAACTTATTTGAAATTCAGGCCCAGTTGGTCATCTTTCTGATTTTGGGATCAGCTGTGCCTTGCAGTCTTCCCTCCTGAAGTTGGAGCATGAAGCCATGTTAAAGAATTTCTCCATGAGTAAAACCAGTAAGAAAAAAATCCCATTCCTGTGGGTCTAAAAGCAAAACAGTGTTTTGAGTTGACCCCAGACGTGTTGTGAGAATGAATGGCTGACAGTTTTTACAGACCAGGAAGTGTTACATTGTAAGGAGGATATGGGGATGATATGAAAAACAGCAACATTTCTTGGCAAAGGCAACAAATTTTTCATGCCACGCAAATTCATGAAAATTCAGGGAGAGAACTTTATAGTCATTTTCACTGCAAGGAACTGTGTTTGTCCAAATAAACAAATATATCAGTCTTCACTCACAAATACCCTCAAAGGAAATATTGGTAGTTTCTCCCAGCACTAGAGACACTGCGTAGGTCTGCCAGAGGGAACTGTAGCATGTGGATCTTGGAGATTTGCAAACTGGTCTGAATAAAATAAGAAATCCCTATGACCCTTCACCCCAAATATCAAACAAAGGGCTACATTTAGCCCTACCCTATACCCCACTGCCAAAGAGGTGCGAAGAAACCTATGGGCAGCTGAGGAGTCTCTTGGCATGGAGACCTATTGGGCCCTAGGCAGCTCTTACAAGCTGGTTTAAATTACAGTAGCCCTAAAGACTGCTCTAATTTTCACTGAGGGCCAAACCAACTCCGTGGGTGTGTGTATGTGTGTGTCCAGTGCAAAGAAAGCTTAAAATCACCCTTTGCTCTTAACCCAGATGCCCCGTAGCAGAACTCTGTGGTGCACCCAAATATCTGGGACAAACTGTGAGGTTTCCACAAGTTTTGTTCATTCTGTCCTGCCATTATTTTCCATTTCTGAGTTCCTCTGACCTCCCAGGATTGGGTTGGAACTAAAGGCAGAAGTGATTAAAAGACTTCAAGACACTTTTCATCTATGGGACTTGGGCAGCAGCCTTCCCACATTTTGCATACACCTCCTTGCTGTCCCAGCCTGGAGCTATTCATTTTACAGAATCCTCTACTTATGGGAGTTACTTAGTTTTCATACTTTTTGAGCAATCCTATATCCTTATAGGGCGTCTTTTATGTTGAAATACCCAACATGTGACACAAACTATTACTGTTTAATGATATACAGACTGACCATCCACCACAGAAATGCAGCCACCTCTGGAGGAAAAGGGGAAGGGAAGCAGGTGCCATTTCGTACTCATTGACCTAGAAAGCTCTCAGCAGTGGCAGCTGGGACTGTCAAAATTTCTAGGAAGTAGCTTTCAATTTCCTGGATTGCCTGTTCTCGGCTACTTATGGTACATCTCAGAAATGCACCTCACTCTCTGTTATATGTAAATCTGTAGTAATACATCCTAGATTCCTGTAAGGCACTATCCCCCATTCGATTAATAGAAACCTCGGGTTCCTCTTTTTTGCTTCCTCTATTGACCACAACTCACGTCATGAGTAAAGTCCCGTCTGCGATGGCTGCTGTCAGCTTGGGTGCATATGGTGTGCAGCATGTGTATGCAGCAAACCACTTCATAGATTTTTTTTTTCCAGTGGAAACTATTAAAAGCTGAAAGTCTTTTCTAATAAAATTCACACAGCTGCTGCTGCTGCTGCTGCAGATGAAATTGCAGCACCACAGTAGGGATCTCCAGAGTGGGACGGCCTATGCTCAGTGTGCTGAATCAGTCAAAGAATTTCCAAGACAAGAAGCTACGGCAAATAACTTTAGCATGTGCCTCTGGCTATTTGCCTGTAAACAAACTGGCATTTAAAGCTGTTCTCTGGTATTAAAATGCCTTAATTTCCCCTTTCCCCTTCTATTTCCTCGACTTCACCCCAGCCCCCTAGAGATGCAGGGAGCATAGAGACTGAAGCCAGCTTAGCCTGACCCCTCTTTGCCCCAGACAGCTGCCCTTCTGCAGATTGGATTCAGATACCGCTGCTTCCCTTAAGGTGGGAAAATACAGGTCATAGGCAGCTTAGGTTTGGTCTATGATGGTTTGGCCATTTTTTCCTGGGGACCATAGACTGTCAGGTGTGTGTATAGCAATATGATAATGTTGTGTCACAATGACAATGCTGATACCTTGGTGTGATTCTGTTGCTGTGGAGCCTGATAATGCAAAACAGGAGCCCCTCCCCCCCTTTATGTCATTTAAAATGTAACTATTAAAAACATAAACTAATAAATCTTCCTGCAAAGTGGCCTACAGGACATGGGATGGGCCCATCCAAACAGGGAATTTTCCAGGACACTTGGTTGGCCATGCTCAGGGCCGGCTCCAGGCACCAGCCCACCAAGCATGTGCTTGGGGCAGCGCCTGGAGGGGGGCAGCGCGGTGGGATGCTCCGGCTGAGAGCGGGGCCGCGACTGGGCTCACCGCCCTCCCCGCGGCGCTCCGGCCGCCGGAGAGAGCGGAGCTGCAGCGGGCTCGCCGCCCTCCCCCTGGCGCTCCGGCCAGTTGGGGAGAGTGGGGCCCCGGCTGGGCTGCCACCCTCCCCGCAGTGCTCTGGCCGCCGGGGAGAGCGGAGAGCCCCGGCGCTCTGGCCGCCGGGGAGAGTGGAGCCGTGGCGGACTTGGCGCCCTCCCCTGCCGTGCGGGGGGGGGAGGGGGGGCTTTTTTGCGTAGGGCGGCAAAAAAGCCAGAGCCGGCCCTGGCCATGCTAATGTGAATATATCTTATATTGTAAAGGGCCCAATTGTGTTACCCCATTGGCTGAACATTCTCTGACCCCTAGGGCTGCAAACCATCCTGAAATATAATTGTTGAAGACAGGACCATGTCCATTCCAAAGCGGGCCTACACTGCTGGAATTTCCTTTCATCTCAATATAGGCCAGAGTTTATTTGTGGTTCCTTGGAGGGAAAGTCTTTTTGAACCTTTACATTTTGGTGTGAATTTAGCATCAGCATCAGCACAACCTTCCCCACTCTACTACACCAATGTGCGTAAGCCAACATACGTGAAGGGCCCCCTTACAGCTCAAAACTCTAGGTCCTGTCAGTTCTTGGTTCCTCTGTTGAGCATGTCAATTTATGCCAAGTATAGTAGCAGCTTTGCTTATACCGCCACTTGTCCTGCTTTCAAAAAGCCGAGGCAGGGTCCTCCATGGAGGAGTCAATGAGGAGGCACTGGTTGTAGGATTAACATATATTAGCAGGTCAAGGTAAACCCTAGGCTTCGCCTAGTCTTTACCTCAACCTGCTAACCTGTGTGAAAGCTACAAGCTGCCTTGTGTTCACTAGCGTTTTTACCTGGTGTTGGCTAACTCAAATTAAGACCACACCCTTTTTCCTAGTGAAGATGCAGCCTTTGAATAGACTAAAACCACCAGTCCACTGAGTCATGCAAAACCATTTCAAACCTCAGCCCTTTTTGTTCCTCCTTTAATAGTAGTGCATGTGGGTTGTGTGTGTCATGTTGTTTAATATATTGTATTTTTAGGGGAGTTTTCATTCCCACCCCTGGGATTTGTGGTACTGGAGGATGGTTGTTTCGTAATGCCTGGCTTTGTACTAGTGTGTAGAGGCCCTCAGCTGGGGTGCCAATCAGCTAAAACAATTATTATGTTAAAATGTATTTTTAACTTTTATGCATGACACCTCTTTTTAGAGCACAAAATGACTAATGGCACATACCGTTGTCATTATGATGGGGACAGGCAGTATTTAAAGCATGTTTCTCAGCCTGGATATTCCTCTTAAACAATAGTAATAATCTGGAAAAAATTAAAAACAAATAAACCCCCTCAGGGATGCATCCTGAATATTTAAAAGCTGATCCCTGCCAGTGTCACTCTGAGGTTAGAAACTGCTCCCTCAACGAGACCCTATTACAAGTACTAAGGCTACTGCTTCTGAATCCCTGAAACAGCATGGCTTGGGGAGCCGGTGGGTCAGACCTTATAGTCCTTATCCACAGAAGGATTCAGGCCCCAATCCTGTAAAGGACTGCATGCTGCACAAAGGACCACTGATGCCTTTAAGTTGTTTTGTTTGTCTGGGGGAAGGGGACCTTAGTGAAAGAAAGTTGTCACTGACTTCAAAGGGGTTACTTGCCGGAGTGAGGACTACTTGTGCACATAAGGATTACAAGAACGGGTCCTAGTTGTGAAATGCATTGCATGTACTAAAGCTGGCCTAGGCTTGTCTTTCCGTCATGTTCCAGGCCTGGCACAAAAATTCACGTTTAACTTGGGCGCAGTTATTTATTTGCCAGTTTCATCACAAGGGAAAAGGATGACACAAGGGTTTTCCTCCAATGAATTTATTTGGGGGGATGTCAGATGATCCCAACATTGTGAGACAGAACCAGCAGGCAAGAAAGTTAGAATGAGGTGAAGGTGGGGGCAGGAGTGGTGTGTATGTGTGGGAGTTGGGGTCGAGGGAAGGGAATTCTTGGGGCAAAAAATGGCATCATGGGGTGGTTGCCAGACTTTAGGTTCTCCCCTTATAATAAAAGGCTACAGGATCCTAGAGTTACTGGCCACAATGTTGCAGCCTGCAATGTGTTTATTCTCTGATTTATGAAATGTGCCCTATTACACAGGTCTTCAAGATACATATTCCCAGGCTAAGGGCCTTGCCATGAGCCCTGAGTGAGGGGCAGTGTCTTGTTGTCCTGCACCAAAAGCTGCCCAGGAAGCAGCTTGTGACTCGGAGGCTACATCTACACTTGGAGTGAGGGGTGTGATTCCCAGCTCGTGTAAGTCACACCTTTAGGTTATATTAAAAAAATTCTAATCAGGCTAACCAAGTAAATCTGGATTTACTATCCAGCACACTTCCATTCATAGGAATGGGCATACTGAACCAGAGACAGGGTCCATCTAGTCCCGTGTCCTGTTTACAATAGGGACCAGCACAAGGTGCCTCAGAGGAAGGTGCATATTATGACTCTCTGTACAGTCTTGCCCCTCTAATGTGTTATTTGAAGGGCTCACATTACTATGTTTCTCTGCTTAGAGAATACCTTAATCTATTTGATTTTCCCAGGCTAGGGTTATTTTCTGCATCCAGTGAGATTCTCTCTGGTTCATGATTTTTAATCCATATTGGCTAAATCTGGCAGTCCTTACTCAGCTTTTACTCAGATAAAACTCTGGGTGACTTTAACCAAGTTTTGCCTGAGCAAGTACGGATTTTTTTCAAGCCCTTGTTGGAAGTTCCATTATTTCCAGTGTCAATGTATCAAGAAGGTTCACATCCTATTGAAATGCAATTAGCAATCAGCAATTTCCCAGAAGCTGGACGACTGCAGCAAAAGTTCATAAAAAGAAGATGTTCTCTTCTTTATTAGGGGAGTGCACCCCACAGAGACTACAGGTCCCAGCATTCCTATGGTACTTCTTGATCGGAGCAGCCTTCTGTTTATGTCAAGAGGCAGCACTGCAGGCTGAGATCTGTAATATCTCCAAGTGCACCTCTCTCCAGTGGTGCATGGAGAGTCAAGCTCCCTTAAAGTCAATGTGGGTTTGCCATTGACTTCAAAGGGAGCAGGATCAAGTCCATAAAGAAGGCCTAGACACACTTAACTCACAACCTACCTCTGCCACAGAGGGTTAAAACACTCTTTCTGGATCCAGCCGGTTGGTTTATAAAATGACACTATTGCTCCTTGCAGTTCTACAAAATGCTGCCTAAGCTTTCCTGGGACGTGACTTTTTTTGACACAAGCCTTTTCCAAAAAACAAGCAAAGCAACTGTGTTTTGACTTCTCCAAATTGTAGGAGTGAGTCACGCTGATGGAGGAGCTTGAGGTCAGAGTGGAGGCAGAGGCCCACTCAATCTCAAAGGGAGCACTAAACACTGGTGCTCCTTTTCCCTGTGAAGAGGCCTTGAGTGAAGAGGGCCCCCCTGCAGACAAGCCAGAAAAAAACCTCATTAAATAACATTCAGTGTAACTATTTAAAAATCTGCTATCTGTACACATTAAGTTTCCTCTGTTTATGTTAAATGCAGGGTCTGTCTTTTTATTTAAGGTGTGGACAGTGCCTAGTTCAGTGGGGACCCAATTCCTGATTGTAGCCTCTAGGCACTACTGGAATACAAATAATACAGGAAGACTAGGTAGCTCAAGAGATTCAGAGAGCTACTAATGGAAATACAGAGCCTTTCACTTTAAGGGTTCTAGGGCAAATCCAGCCCACCTGGGCTGTGATCAACATTTATTTACACCCGATGGTGTAACATTTATTTACACCTGTGTGAAATGACTTGATTGTTTCACACCCCATTTCTTAGTGATCAGTTTTCCACATCACAAAAACCACCACCATGGCTAGCAATATTGGCATACTTCCAGCAGCCTCATCAACAGCTGAGGACTGTGTGGGCATGGACAACAAACCATATTCTCATGCCTAGAGGAGGTATCTCTAGATCAGATTGAAGCACGCCAGTGGGGCAATTTCACAGAAGCCTCTTCTTGTTCTGAAGATAAAGTTCCCTACTCATGTAGGAACAGAGGCAGACCATGGATCCTTCATAGCTGAAAAGGTATAATGACAATTCTATGCCGTGTAAGAGGACTTCAGGCCCTGGCGATGTCAAGCCAGGACCTTCAATGCATGGAACTTATTTAAAAAAAACAAACACAAAATCCCCACCTCAGCAAAGTTGGCTATTTAAACACCAGGGTAGAAAACCTGGAGAGATGCAGAGCATCTGCAAATACTACTGAAGGCAATGGAAAGTTGCAAGTACTCAGCACTTCTCATGCTCAGGCCTTGAAGGATTTTGTTTGCTTTGAGGGAGAGGAGCCTGGTGAAAGAAATTTTAAAAAAATCAATAAGAAAATAATAAAGAATGAAGTGGAGGGGAAAACAACCAACGACCAATGACTAAATAAGCTAAAAATAGCAAACGGCCCCAGAAAATTGTCTTTGCAAAAAAGGAGAAAAAGCAAAGGCAGCAAGAGAATCTCCTTCTTCTGTTTTCACAGCTATGTCCCCTTCTCAACAGCAGCAGTGATCCCTGCCTTAGTCACTCAGGCCCACATCTTCCAAGGTATTTAGGCTTCTAACTTCCATTGATTTCAATAAAGCTGTAATGATAGAGGGCAATGTAATACCTGAGGCGGTAATGTGTCTATATTTTACAATTTTGACAGGACCAAAGCAGAGCCGGCTCTCACACAATCTATCTCAGGATTTACTCAAGACCCAGGCCATATCAGTCAACCAGTCCCCCCTTTCCCTGGCCAGAGCCCCTGCAGTGGAAGCTGGGACACAGAGTGGGGCATTATTTGTAAATGTCCCGAATGTAGACAGTGTCGGCTGACACAGACGCTGACACTGCATTAACAGGTATGTTGTGAGCAAGACACGAGAAGTCATTCTTCCGCTCTACTCTGCACTGGTTAGGCCTCAACTGGAGTGTTGTGTCCAGTTCTGGGCACCACATTTCAAGAAAGATATGGAGAAATTGGACAGGGTCCAGAGAAGAGCAACAAGAATGATTAAAGGTTAGAGAACATGACCTATGAAAGAATTGGGTTTGTTTAGTTTGGAAAAGAGAAGACTGAGAGGGGGCAGTTTTCAGGTATCTAAAAGGGTGTCATAAGGAGGAGGGAGACAACTTGTTCATCTAAGGCCTGGTCTACACTATGACTTTAATTTGGATTTAGCAGCATTAAATCGAATTAACCCTGCACCTGTCCACACAACGAAGCCATTTATTTAGAAATAAAGGGCTCTTAAAATCGATTTCTGTACTCCACCCTGACGAGTGGAGTAGCGCCAAAATCGATATTGTCATTTCGAATTAGGGTTAGTGCAGCCGCAATTCGATGGTATTGGCCTCCAGGAGCTATCCCACAGTGCACCATTGTGACCACTCTGGACAGCAATTTGAACTCGGATGCACTGGCCAGGTAGACAGGAAAAGCCCCGCGAACATTTGAATTTTATTTCCTGTTTGCCCAGCGTGGAGAGCACAGGTGACCACAGAGAGCCATCAGCACAGGTAACCATGCAGGCCGATAATCGAAAAAGAGCACCAGCATGGACCGTACGAGAGGTACTGGATCTGATCGCTATATGGGGAGAGGATTCAGTGCTAGCAGAACTTCGTTCGAAAAGATGAAATGACAAAACTTTTGAAAAAATCTCCAAGGCCATGATGGAGAGAGGCCACAATAGGGACTCAGATCAGTGCTGCGTGACAGTCAAGGAGCTCAGACAAGCCTATCAAAAAACAAAGGAGGCAAACGGTTGCTCTGGGTCAGAGCCGCAGACATGCCGCTTCTACGCCGAGCTACATGCAGTTCTAGGGGGGGCTGCCACCACTACCCCACCTCTGACCGTGGATTCCGAGGCGGGGATAATCTCATTAGCTACACCTGAGGATTCTGTGGACGGGGAAGAGAAGGAGGAGGAGGAGAAGGAGAAGGAGGAGGACGAGCTTGCGGAGAGCACCCAGCACTCCGTTCTCCCCAACAGCCAGGATCTTTTTCTCAGCCTGACTGAAGTACCCTCCCAACCCTCCCAACCCTCCCAAGCCAGTATCCAAGACCATGACCCCATGGAAGGGACCTCAGGTGAGTTTACCTTTTAAAATATAAAACTTATTTTAAAAGCAAGCGTTTTTTAATGATTACTTTGCCCTGAGGACTTGGGATGCATTCGCGGCCAGTACACCTACTGGAAAAGTCTGCTAACGTGTCTGGGGATGGAGCAGAAATCCTCCAGGGACATCTCCATGAAGTTCTCCTGGAGGTACTCCAATAGCCTTGCCACAAGGTTTCTGGACAGTGCAGCCTTATTCCGTCCTCCATGGTAGGACACTTGACCACGCCATGCTTGCAGCAAGTAATCTGGTATCATTGCATGACAAAGCCTGGCAGCGTATGGTCCCGGTGTTTGCTGGCATTCAAGCAACATCCGTTCTTTATCTCGCTGTGTAATCCTCAGGAGAGTGATATTGCTCATGGTAACCTGGTTGAAATACAGGAATTTAATTAAGGGGACAGAGGTGGCCGTTCCTACTGGGCTGTTTGCCTGTGGCTGAAAAGAAATCCTTCCCTGCAGTTAGCCAAGCGCGGGGGGGAGAAGGAGGGAATTGGCCCTGAGCTTTTCACGTTTGGCTAG
The DNA here is from genome assembly GCF_013100865.1 of Trachemys scripta elegans. Classification (NCBI taxonomy): domain Eukaryota; kingdom Metazoa; phylum Chordata; order Testudines; family Emydidae; genus Trachemys; species Trachemys scripta. The sequence continues at coordinate 125,748,429 of NC_048298.1, forward strand.
CAGGGTTCTTCCCTGTTACCAGCCATGTAGTGGGGGGAGGGGTAAAGTGATCATCCCAGAGAATTCATGGCGGGGTGGGGGGTGTTAGTTTGGTTCCTGCAGGGATCTTCCCTGATACCAGCCACGTGGTGGGGGGAGGGATAAAGCGATCATCCAGAGAATTGGATGGGGGGGGGAGTTTGTTTTCTGCTGCTGAAGGTTAACAGGAACACCATAGCACTCAACAGGCTTTGCTTGGTATGTGGGAAAGGAGGGTGCAGAAGCCGAAAGACAATGGCTTACCATCGCCACATGCAAGCCAAATTCTGTTGCCCGGACCTGCGTCTGTGATCTCTAGCAGCAAAGCCACAGGCACTCAATATTAAGAGGCAAAATGCGACCTTGCACTGAAATCACATGTGCTACATAATGTCAATGGTGTTGGTCACCGTGAAAGAGTATAGGCATTGTTCTGCAAAATGTATCTTTTAAAAAAATTCTCTCCTTTTTTCCCTCCCTCTAGCAGCTGCAAATTTTTCAAGCCTCCCTCCTCTGTCCCGAAGGCTATCTCAGATAAGGCATCGGAAAAAGAAGACGCGAGACGAGATGGTCGCAGAAATCATGGAATCCACCCGCAGTGAAAGAGCTCATCTGAATGAGTGGAAGGACACGGTTTCAAAGTATAGGAAAGAAGACAGTGAACGTGAGGACAGGAGGGACCAACGTGAGGACAGGAGAGATGCTCGAGATGAGAGGTGGCGGCAGGAAGATCAGAGGAGGCAGGATGCAACGCTGGGGCTGCTGCGTGAGCAAACAGACATGCTCCGGCATCTGGTGGAGCTTCAGGAACAGCAGCAGGATAACAGAGTGCTGCTACAGCCCCTGTATAATTCCCCTCCCCCCTCACCATGTTCCATAGCCTCCTCACCCAGACGTGTAAGAACGCGGGGTGGGGGGAGGCTCCGTACACCCTCCCATTCCACCCCAGTGGACAGCCCAAGCAAAAGGCTGTCATTTTTTTAACCTTTTTTTAGTGGCCTTTTCCTTCCTGCCGATCCTCCTCCCAAACCCCACCCGGGTTCTCTCCCTCTTTTTATAATCAATTAATAAAGAATAAATGATTTTTAAACGATAGTGACTTTATTTCCTTTGAAAGCAAGCTGGGGGAAGAGGGCGGGTGGGTTCCTTACAGAGAATGAGTCAATAAAGGGGGCGGGTTTTCATGAAGGAGAAACAAACAGAAATTTCACACTGTAGCCTGGCTAGTCATGAAACTGGTTTTCAAAGCTTCTCTGATGCACAGCGCTTCCTGGTGTGCTCTTCTAATCGCCCTGGTGTCTGGCTGCGCGTAATCAGCAGCCAGGCGATTTGCCTCAGCCTCCCACTCCGCCATAAAGGTCTCGCCCTTACTCTCACAGAGATAGTTGAGCACACAGCAAGTAGCAGTAACAATGGGGAGATTGGTTTGGCTGAGGTCTGAGCGAGTCAGTAACGATCACCAGCGACCTTTTAAATGTCCAAATGCACATTCTACCACCATTCTCCACTTGCTCAGCCTGTCGTTGAGCAGCTCCTGACTCCTGTCCAGGCTGCCTGTGTATGGCTTCATGGCATTAAGGGGTAGGCTGGGTCCCCAAGGATCATGATAGGCATTTCAACATCCCCAATGGTTATTTTCTGGTCCGGGAAGTAAGTCCCTTGCTGCAGCCGTTTAAACAGATTAGTGTTCCTGAAGACGTGAGCGTCATGAACCCTTCCCGGCCAGCCCACGTTGATGTTGGTGAAACGTCCCTTGTGATCCACAAGTGCTTGAAGCACCATTGAAAAGTACCCCTTGCGATTTATGTACTGGGTACCCTGGTGCTCCGGTGCCAAGATAGGGATATGGGTTCCATCTATCACTCCACCACAGTTAGGGAATCCCATTGCAGCAAAGCCATCCACTATGACCTGCACATTTCCCAGAGTCACTACCTCTCATAGCAGCAACTCAGTGATTACTTTGGCTACTTGCATCACAGCAGCCCCCACAGTAGATTTGCCCACTCCAAATTGATTCCCGACTGACCGGTAGCTGTCTGGTGTTGCAAGCTTCCACAGGGCTATTGCCACTCGCTTCTCAACTGTGAGGGCTGCTCTCATCTTGGTATTCTGGCGCTTCAGGGCAGGGGACAGCAAGTCACAAAGTTCCATGAAAGTGCTCTTACGCATGCGAAGCTTATGCCCAAATAAATCTGTTAGTTTTTAAGGTGCCACCGGACTCCTTGTTGAACATGTGCTGTGTCATCATCCGAGACTAGTGTAACATGAAATATATGGCAGAATGCGGGTAAAACAGAGCAGGAGATGTACAGTTCTCCCCCAAGGAGTTCAGTCACAAATTTAAATAACTTTTTTTTTTTAATGAGTGGCATCAGCATGGAAAGATGTCCTCTGGAATGGTGGCCGAAGCATGAAGGGACATATGAATGTTTAGCATATCTGGCACGTAAATACCTTGGCAATGCCGGCTACAAAAGTCCCATGTAAACACCTGTTCTCACTTTATGGTGACGTAAATAAGAAGTGGGCCAACATTATCTCCCGTAAATATAAACAAACTTGTTTGTCTTAGCAATTGGTTGAACAAGAAGTAGGACTAAGTGGACTTGTAGGCTCTAAAGTTTTACAATGTTTTGTTTTTGAGTGCAGTCATGTAGCAAAAAAATCTATATTTGTAAGTTGCACTTTCATGATAAAGAGATTGCACTACAGTACTTGTATAAGAGGTGAATTGAAAAATACTATTTATTTTATCATTTTTATAGTGCAAATATTCTATAAATTATATAAAGTGAGCACTGTACACTTTGTATTCTGTGTTGTAACTGAAATCAATATATTTGAAAATGTAGAAAAAAATAAAAAAATATTTAATAAATTTCAATTGGTATTCTATTATTTAACAGTGTGCTTAAAACTGCAATTAATCAAGATACATTTTAAAAATTGCAATTACTTTTTTGAGTTAATCATGTGACTTAACTGCAATTAATCAACAGCCCTAAGAGTTTTTAAAAAAACAACCAGGAAAGGGCACAGAGAGAAACCGTGATTTTCCTCCACACTCTCACTTTAGCTTTGTCACTCAAAGCACTTCATTTCACATAATGTGCCTTACGGCAGTGGTTCTCAAACTAGGGCCGCCGCTTGTTCCGTGAAAGCCCCTGATGGGCCGGGCTGGTTTGTTTACCTACCGCGTCCGCAGGTTCGGCCGATTGCGGCTCCCACTGGCCGCGGTTCACCGCTCCAGGCCAATGGGGGCTGCAGGAAGTGGCGCGGGCCGAGGGACGTGCTGGCCACCCTTCCTGCAGTCCCTATTGGTCTGGAGCAGCGAACTGCAGCCAGTGGGAGCCACGATTGGCCGAACCTGCAGACGCGGCAGGTAAACAAACCGGCCCGGCCTGCCAGGGGCTTTCCCAGAACAAGCGGTGGCCCTAGTGTGAGAACCACTGCCTTACAATATTGCAGAAAAAATATGCCCATGTGTGTTTTGTTCATAACACACACACACAGGAAACTTAGATAAAAACATAAATACTATTGCTGGAGGGTTGCAATGTAACACTACTTTATTTCGTAGAATTCACAATGATAACGCACAAGAACTCAAACACAGAGAGAAACAAAGCAGGCTGCTCCCTAAAACAGAAGGGTACAACTAACTGCACCTCACTTGAGGCTGGCTGACTGCAGCTTGACTGCTGCTGGCATAGGCGCTGACTTCCTCTCTGCCCAGTGGTTGTTTGACCCCCCCCCCCCCCCCCCCCGCCCCTCCCCCCCCCCCCCTTCCCCCCCCCCACCCCCCCCCCCTTCCCATCCCCATTCCACCCCCTTTCCCCCAAGTTCCCTCCCCTACCCCGCCTTTTCTCCGCCTCCTCCCCCGAGCGCGCCACATCCCTGCTCCTCCCCCTCCCTCCCGGAAAGTCCTAAGTGCTGCCAAACAGCTGTTAGACAGCGGGAGGGCGGGAAGTACTGGGAGGGAGGGGGAGGAGAAGGAGGTGAGGAGGGGGGAGATTGGTTGCCAGTGGGTGTGGAGCACCCGCTAATTTTTCCCCGTGGGTGCTCCAGCACCAGAGCACCCATGGAGTCGGCGCTTATGGCTGCTGGGCCCCGAGCACCTGCATGCAGATCAGAACAAACCTCTGAGCAGTTAAAGTGACAGCTTATAATTTCAATACATTTTCAATACACCACATTCTGTAAACTGGCAGAGCTGACAACCCAGCCCACTAATCAGAGTTGCCAACTTTCACATGGTAAATAAGCACTCTGACTTTCACAACAGGCCAAATATCAAGCTAATCCCATTGCAAAAGAAGGCCAAAACAAGCCAATCCCTAAGAACCCCAACACTCTATGTGACTAGATCCCCCCCGTGTGCAGTCTGGGACTGGGGTGGGCCCACTGTGCACCCCTGACTCTCTCGCCCCTTTGCCCCTGCATGCCCCTTTCCCCCTGCTTGCCCTCCCTTGCTCCTGCTTGCCGGGAGCCAATCAAAAAAAAAAAAAAAGAAGCAACAAGCTACAGGCCAAACAAGCAATAAGCAACAAACCAAAAACTAACCAACAAGCAACTCACAAGCCAATTAAGCCAAAAACAAGCCCAATTTCTGCATTTTTTTTCATGGGTTTGGCATGTCTGCCACTAATCCTCAAGAAGTGATCTGATTTTAATTTCCCCACCCATCTGGTGAACACAGCAGCACCCCAATACAACTTCCACCTGCCAGTATTTCTGCTACCCAGAGGAGTATCTTGACCCACTTTCCAACTGCTCTGCAGTAAAATCTTCCCGTGACACCTTCACTGTTCTGCCACTATAATTATTTGTAGTACAGTAGGACCCAATTGCTGCAATCTGAACCTGGGGCCTAACTGCGCTGGGTGCTGTACAGACCCTGAGTGAGAAACCTCTCCTGCCCCAAAGAGCTCGCACTCTCCCACTCCTGCACAAATGATTCTAGCTGCCAGCTGCCAAGGCCTCTCTCCAATGACAGCATCCCATCCCATTCCCCATCAGTTAGCACGCTGAGGATTTGAACAGGAAAAGGGGGGCCCATTGTGAAATCTGATTCAGACCATCAGCTGTAAGTGCTATTACTGCTCCAGCTGCTACCCTTCCCTGCCCCAATCCTTCATCGTTTATTCCTTCTTCCTGGCATGAGTTTCGGTGGGCATATCCAGTACAGTATTCCATGACTTACGAGGTTTAATTTCCTGTGGGCAACATTTCTCATGGCTTACAGGCAGGTGCTTTTTTCCCCTTCTCCTTTCATCAGGCGTTTCTTTAACACACTACTTCTGGAACGCTTCCTTGTATCTAACTACTTCTGGAAATTTAGTGATCATGGGCCCCATTCTGAGCTCACACCAGTTTTATACTGATACAACTTCCTCGTCTTCAGTGGAGTTGATTGTGATTTACCCCCGGGTGACTCAGAGCAGAATCAGACGCAGATCTGCTGTGTTTTCCATGCACAGTTCTTACTGTGCAGAACAATTTCTCCTTGTCTACACTTGCAGTTAAACCATATTCAACACCAGCACATTGTAGAGAAGGTGTTTAAGGTGCAATAAACAGAAAACATAGCTACATACATCACAATAGTGTGTTTAATAGCCTATCTGCTTTGGGATGGTATAGACAGACCAGCGCAGGGGCAACAAACTGGGGAGTGAATCCTCCCAAACTGCTAGCTCTGCTTCACTATATAATTAACTATAATATATGCCCCTCTCTCTCTCTCTCTCACACACAGGCCTGGTCTATACTACCCGCCTGAATCGGCGGGTAGAAATCGACCTCTCGGGGATTGATTTATCGCGTCCCGTCGGGACGCGACAATCGATCCCCGAATCGGCGCTCTAACTCCACCAGCGGAGGTGGTAGTAAGCGCCGCCGACAAAAAGCGGCAGAAGTCGATTTTGCCGCCGTCCTCACAACGGGGTAAGTCGGCTGTAATACGTCGAATTCAGCTACGCTATTCACGTAGCTGAATTTGCGTATCTTAAATCGACTCCCCGCTGTAGTGTAGATGTACCCACAGACACACAGACACACACACACCTACCTATCTCTCTGCTACAGTTGCACTCACCTAGCACCCTGAGGGAAGGCAGGGGGAGAGAGAGAACCAAGACTGTAATTTTGGACCCATAGTTTCTGTGCCTGGATAGAGGCCTAAGTGAGAGAGATTTGACACAAATCAGAAGAGGAAGTTACGTGTAAAAATATCGATTTTGCTTTTTCACAGTCTCTGTTTTCACTTCCATGCTTCATTTCTTCCATGTTTTCTTTTCTTTTCATTGGTTTTGACAGCAGATTTCCCAAAGGGGCTAAGCCTTGAGATTCCAGAGGGCTCAGTAGCAAGAATCTGTGTGTAATGTAACGAGTCATGGGGCTGCTTTTCCCAAAGGGGCAATGAATGAGCAGATGTAGGTCAGGGATTGAAATCGTCCTCCTCACCCACCAGAATTCTTCCATCCTGGAGCCCAGCAGATCCTCCATTTCCATTTTACTCCCACCCACAAGCTCCCCAGGACCTTTCTGTAGAGACTGTTCTCTAGGCTAAGGAAGAGGCAACCAAGTGGCTCAGTGCAGCATTCTGCAAGTTCACAAGAGTTAGCAGGTCCCATTGTCTAGCAGCTGGAGATTATACTGAAAATAAGGGGTGTTTTTAAGTTATCTTTTGTTCATTTACCATCCAGGATCCCCTCTCATACTTCCCTTTACTTCCCTCAAAGGCCATGTGATGCAGTGACCCTCCTAGTGGGCCAAGACAGTTCAGATATGGCTCTGCACTGGACTCCATCTGCACTGCTCCAGTTACCTGGAGGCTATCATTTGACGAGGGGCTATAGAGTATCACATGAAAACAGCATCTCATCACCAGACTGATGTTGCAGCACTGATATCTCCATGCAGAGAGGAAAGGACCCTAAAGTCCACAGCTAGCTGCAGAAAAGAAGGAAACTGTGTTGGTTGGGTTCCTGCAGGCCTCTTGTTGAAGGAGGCACTTGCATGGCCCCACGGATACTGCTTTCTAGATGGTTCCTGAAGCTCAGTGCTCCCAGAACACAAATACCATAGGGATGAATATGCAGCGCAATACTCTGGAAGAACTACTAAACAACAGACATATCTGGGAATATGCAGGGGCCACTGTGGCTGGAAAAGATCTTTGTTTTTCACCCAGCCTTGCCTTCACTGAGCTCTGTTCTGCCCTTCTTAATCTGCTGTGCTGCCTGGGGCCTCTCAGAACCTCCACACCAACTGCTTTGCAGGCCCTGTGCTCTGCCTCTCATGCTCCACTCTTCCTATGCTGCCTCCTCCACTCACAGTCTGGCTGCTGCTTTTCGGCACCCGCAGCCAAGCCCTCTCTGAATTACAGTTTGCCAGGTGGCTGCACATTTCTGGGTCAGTTTTGTGAGATGTGTACGCATGCTGTGAATGAAAAGAGGATTTGGCTAAAATACACGGAATGGCAAAAGCACTGGATTCAGGAACCCAGTAAGGGAAAAGCATACCCAACTCCAGTGCTGACAAATACGTGTATGGATCCTTTAATTTGTGACTTATGAGTTTCACAAAATGGAATAGAGCAGTTTTGCACCTCGCTGGGTGCTCACTGGCAGAGTCATCTTTGCTGAAGGGTGACCTGTGCTGGGACACTAGTTGCATGAGAATTGAACGGCAGTGTCTGCAAACCAGTTTCCACTCAGCCATCAGCTTCACTTTAGTATTCAGTAGCTTCACAAAGGCTAGGAGTTTAAAAAATGGAAGCCTAAAGTTAGACTCCTAAATCCATATGCAGGGACCTAAATAACTGGTCTGGTTTTCAAAAATGCTGAGCTCCCATTGGCTTCACCTTATTTGCATGTAGAATCAACTGAAACCTGTGGGCTGGAGTCATTGACTTCAAAGGAGCTACACTGGCTACCACCAGCTGAGCATCTGACCCTTCTCTCTTCAGACACCCATTCTGTGTTCACCCCCTGAGCATTTTCATCTGGCCTATTTGTGAGCCTGGCCAACGTGGTGCCAGAAGCTTGAAATTGGCCTCTGCCTATGGCAGTGGACCATGCCCAGCCTAGGGCTTACATTTTTTTGTGTCACTGTGTAGATTCCATGCACATTTGCACTGGAGAGCACTCTACAAGGAGCCTGGAGACTGAAATTCCATCTCTGACTTAGATGTGGTCACTTCTCATGAAGGGTTGGGCACACTGACCGAGCATGATAAGTCTGCCTTGCTCCTGCCGGGGTTACACCTATTCTGTGGCAAACAGAGAATTTCTGGTGCTGTGCTTTGAATGACTTTCGCCAGCTCAAAACTCAAGGAAAAAAGCAAATAATCGAGGATGCAGTTGCTTCAACACAGATTGTTTTTAAAACTGGATTCAACTGGCTTTAATATAAAATGAAATAAAATGCCTACATATCACTTCAAGAATAACCCTGTTGTCAGCAGAATGGAGCTGAGAGTAGCAAAGCAGCGTCCATGTGTGGTGTAACAAACTGCCTACAGGCTATAAAGGTAATAGCTTGCACAGCTTAGCTTATATAAATTGAACTGCAAATGCCAGCAAACGGCAGCCATCTAAGAGAGTCTAATAGGTTTGAAGTGTCTCAGAACAAAGCTACTTTTATGATTTATACACTTGCCAGACAACCATCAAATTCTTTGCTGAAACGGGAGCTTCGCTGGTAGCGCCATAGGGGCTGGCCAGCTAGCAAAGAATTCTTGGCATCAGAACAGCTGTCCCAGAGTGGTACAGAAGGCCTTGCCAATGTGAGGTGGAGCTATCAATAGAATGTCTATCAGTGCAGGGAACAAATGGGACCCTGGTTTTGGCTTCCTCCATCTAAACTAACCCCAGTGTATGTGATACACTGATAACACCCCAATAGACAACTGTAATAATATTTACGTGGAAGGTGTGGTGGCCATGATATGACCCTGCTGTTTTACACTGAGCTGTCAATAATTCACTGCAGAGAGCCAAACGGCTAGAGTAAAATGAGGAAGGACTCAAATGATTACGTTACTGGAAAGTCTGATAACTGAGACAAATGCTGTTGTCCCTCGTGAAATCACAAAGGAAAAAAAGGAACTAGAGTGGAACATTGACTTGCCCATCTATAGCATGAGGGCAATCTGATTTACTACAGGCAAAATCTAAATATAGAGGCTTTAAGGTGTCTGCAGCCACTGGCTGGTAGGGAAAAGTGAGACAAAGAGAGATTAGGTGATTTGCCTGGGATGCATTATGGTGTAGGGAATTAAGTGTAGTTCTGGGAGTCAGGAGAAATCTATGGCACTACTCACGTGTGTAACAGTTTCCAGGATCAGACTTTTAGATTTATTCTGCCACTGACTTATTGCATGTCCTTAGAAAACTCACATTACCTTTCTGAGACTCAGTTTCCCCATCTGTAACATGAGGATAATGGTATTTAGTCACTTGATAGCTAGCAATGTTAGTAATATGCTAAGTATCAGAGGGGTAGCCGTGTTATTCTGAATCTGTAAAAAGCAACAGAGGGTCCTGTGGCACCTTTAAGACAAACAGAAGTATTGGGAGCATAAGCTTTCGTGGGTAAGAACCTCAGTGAGGTTCTTACCCACGAAAGCTTATGCTCCCAATACTTCTGTTTGTCTTAAAGGTGCCACAGGACCCTCTGTTGCTTTTTACAGATTCAGAATAACACGGCTACCCCTCTGATACTTAGCATATTACTAACATTGCTAGCTATCAAGTGACTAAATACCATTATCCTCATGTTACAGATGGGGAAACTGAGTCTCAGAAAGGTAATGTGAGTTTTCTAAGGACATGCAATAAGTCAGTGGCAGAATAAATCTAAAAGTCTGATCCTGGAAACTGTTACACACGTGAGTAGTGCCATAGATTTCTCCTGACTCCCAGAACTACACTTAATTCCCTACACCATAATGCATCCCAGGCAAATCACCTAATCTCTCTTTGTCTCACTTTTCCCTACCAGCCAGTGNCATAAGCTTTCGTGGGTAAGAACCTCACTGAGGTTCTTACCCACGAAAGCTTATGCTCCCAATACTTCTGTTTGTCTTAAAGATGCCACAGGACCCTCTGTTGCTTTTTAGTAATATGCTAGATAAGTATAAGGCATTGATAAGAGAAGTCATACGCAGAGACAGGTTTAGAATTCAGGAGTTGCTCATTCCTAGCCCTGTACTTAATTCCCATGAAAATGTGATTTCCTCCCACTTTATCAGAATTCATGAGTGCAAATTTTTGCTTGAACAAAGGCTTTTTGCTTGACTCACTGCAAAAAAGATTCAGACTCCTGAAATTTTTGCTTTTTTGTTGTTGCCAATTTCACCCAACTATATAGAAGTTCCGTGAAATGTCACCAATGCATGATTTAGTGAAACCAAGTCATATTTCAGTACTTTGCAGGGGGTGGGGCAGGGATAATAAATTAAAACACCCTGCCAGATGCTCAAAGATCTCTTGCTAGTACTAACCTCAATTTTCATTGCTGCTTTTTTGTCAGTAGGCACCTGCTTGTTTCTTCTGGTTTCCTAAGCCTCAGCACTAGAGATTAATTTTCACATTTCTTTGTATGTGGTGTGTTGTCCACTTGAACGCTTCAGACTCAAGTCTGTGGCCATCAAAAGAGGACACTATGGACAGAAAGCAGAGAGGCAAGTACACAGATTCCAGCAGAGACACTAGCACATGGAATACCCTCCAGGACAGAAATATATAGCTATCATCAGGGGAAAACCTTGGGGCAGTAGTATGCAGACATCACTGAGGACACACGTCCATGCATATTAGAAGAAGGGGACCTCTGGAATACAACAACACGGCAAGAAACAGTGAAACTCTTTTAGTCTAGCTAATGAAAAGCATGAAACAAAGCTTATGCAGTTGTGGAAATGGTTTGTTCCTGGAAAATATTTCAATGAACCCCAAGTGATTTGCTTTCCACTTTTAACTTCCTTGAATTCTCCAAGTATTAGTGGCCAAATCCTGGTCCTAAGGCAGCTCTTGCTATAGGTGTGAGGAGAATTTTGCCCTTTATATTAGGGCCTGATCCTGAAAATGCACATGTAACTTGACTCATGACTAGTCCCATTGACGTTTGCCTGTGTGTGTTTGCAGGATTAGGCCCTTAGTAAAATCTTTGGGGTAAGGAATGTGTGTTACCTGATGAAGCTGATTCTCAGTCACCTTCTGCTCCCTTTGTGCCTCCCTTGCATACATGGATTTGGGGGAGCCAATTCCTACACCTCTGTCCTTGCTACACACAGTGGAGGCTGGAAAGGAAGAGGGGCTGTAGCAGAAAGCACTCTGGTGATTCCCTGCTGGCAGATCATCCCTTGGGACCCTTGCCAGCTGGTGCATGTTAGAGCAGCCCCAAGCTGCTCCAACCTGTGCTAGGGCCTGGCAGAGTATCAGGGTGCCGTAACCAGCTCCTTGATAGCATCTGCGTCTCTGCTGAACCCATGAATCCATTGCTTTATTTGCAAAGCAGCTTGGAAGTTTACAGGGTTATATAAATGACTAACAACAATCTGGCCACTGGCCTCAGGGAGGCTGGATTGGATGACTAATACATCTTTTCCATCCCTAACGTCTATGATGCCCATATAAATCTATGAGCCATTTAAACTTTTTAAATGACTTTTTATGGAGGAGTGAGATGTCAAAAATACTATCTGGGGAATTTAAGAAATAACTTAAGGATATCAGGCTATTGTGTTGCATGCCTCCTGATCTCTGTTATTTGACAGAGACAGTTTTTCTCGTAAAGAAAACATCCAGGGCCTGCTCCAAAACCTATTGAAGTCAATGAGCTTTGGATCAGGCTTCTAATGCATTGGTTTTCCAGTTACAGGCAGGGAGCGGCGGAACAATCCATCGTATTCAAGAGGAACTCATTCTGCCCCAGTGGGAGTGTTGGGGTTTGTCCTGCTCACCCTGTTTGTTCACACACTGCCCTCTCGACCTCTCCCTGGCTTTTCAAGGTTGCTTGCTAAACACACACTGGCCATCTCTTCCATTTAAACAGAATCCAGCAGTATTTGGATGCCAGGGAAAATAAATCAAAATGTTGCTCTCAAGCCACAAAGGGTCCAATTCTTTCATGGAGATGATACAAAACCTCTTGAATTGCAGAAGATGGTTATCAGCTCTTACTTGGGGAGGAAAAGGCCGGGAGTGAGTGGAACAGAAATCATTGCTCAGGAAGCTTTTGCTTATGAAAGTCACCAGTCTCATTTCAGCTTCATAAAAGGTTGATCTGGGAGCGAAGGGACAAGGTCTAAAATTCTCAGTACTTTCCAACTAACAATGCTAAGTCTCCTCCTACTCCCCACCACAGCCTGCTCGCCAAGGGCCAGTAACGCCTTCCAGCGCTGCTTCCGTGGGAATTGGAAACGCTCTGAGTAAACGGCAGGAGGGGGGAGGCAGAGGACAGAGTGGAAAGGAAGAGCTTGCCTCTTTTCAGGAAGAGCCGTGACGAGAGTAACAGCTGAGGTGCTAGGGGAGGGGCAGAATTTTATTTATTGGGGTCCCAAACTATTTAGCCGGTTGGTTGGTTTTATTTGGGAGATGAGAAGTAAGAGAGAGAGAGAGAGAGAGAGAGTGTGTGTGTGTGTGTTGGGAGGAGGAGTGGGGGCCAGTAATTGATTCTGGGGAGAGAGGAGGTATCTAATTGCCAGCTTCAGCCCAACTACTTATTTTAGGTATCAGCTGCTACTATCTGATGTCAAACAAGAGGCATGTCATAGACATAACTGGAGAGCACGTGTCCATAATGCCTGTTATCCTGGTGTGTCTTCTGGGGATGACTCAGACTATAAAAAAGATCTAATTGTAACAAAAAAGCTATAGTGCTGGGTATTGGAAGAGTTGAAAGGAAGCATGATTTGCCTGTTTGAGATGGCTTCCTTACCAAGTAATGGAGGTTTGGAGGGGGATGAGGGAGGGGAGTTACTTTTTCTCCACGTAAAACACCTGCACCTTGAATATTCAGTAACAAAATACTTTGCCTTCTAGAGATTCAAGTTTTATGTATGGCATTTGAATTGCCAGCCAAAAATAACATTCATTAGGTAGCTCAGTAGCACACCCTGATTACAAAGAGTTCATAGATCTGCTGAAGAGAACTAGGTAAGAAACAGCTAATCCCAGCTGCAACGCCCACGGTATGGCTCCTAATCTTGTGAACCTGGCAGCAGGCTCTGCAGGTCTCCCCCAGTTTGCTCGTTACTTAAAAAAAAAGAAGAGAGAATATCCAAATTAAACTACTTGCAAAAGATATTCCTTTTATAAGAAGTTCCTTTCATAATAAACATAGTCATGGGACTTTAACTGTAGCTAGCATCTTCATGGAGCAATTCTGATATCCTTGTGGCAGCGGCTGGGGTAAGGGAAAGGAAGGTTCATGCTCCCACAGGTGGCCTTGGCAACACTCCTGGAACTGAAGGACATTTTTCAAATCCAGAAACAACTACAAAGGAAAAGAAATACCTTTATAAAGATTGCAATGAGGAGGAAGAGTCCAAGAGCAAGAGATGCTGACTTGGTTCAATTCCAAGGGTTCACTATCAGAGAAGAATGCATGCAGAGTCCAAAAATACAGCAGACCTTAACTCACAGCATGTCTCCAATCAGAGTGGAGTGGACTAGGAAAGTCAGGGATGGAGGACGAGGTCGTCTAGCCCCAGTACTATGAAATACTGATGGTGGAACACAAAAGTTTCACCGATTCAGTCAGATGAGCCACCAAAAGTTTGGATAATTGTCCAAGGATAGATTCTGCAAGTCTGCTGTGATCTACTGTGCTGAACCTGGTGCTGCAGTTTGGGGGCTTGTCAGGAACTGTGTGCTGCTTGCTGCACATCTGTGCATATATCACTGCCAGTGCAGCTAATAACATTGTGGTGCTTGCTGTATTTTTGTGACAACTACACTGTTTGGCACTGAGCCAATGGGTTTAGCATCTACAAGACTACTATTTTCACTGCCAGCAGGCACTGTACATCAGGTGTAAACTAATAAAGATGAATCACTTTCAAAATAAAAGACTTTTATTCAGTCATGAAAACAGCTCCAAGCAAACAATATGAAGAATTTAATAGCAAATACATTTTTAACTTCAAAAAAATAATTAGGCACCCTAATAAATAAACAAGGGAAAGGAACATTGATGTCCATTGTAGCTACCCATACATCAACCATGGCTCTCACAGGTCAGTGTATGTGAAGCTGTGGTTGTCCATGCTTTCCCCTGGTGTGGAGGGGTAGAGGTAGGCATGCTGGCCCTGAGGCCATGTGGAATGCTAGGGTGGGTGGGGTATTGGGAGGTGCTATGCTGCAGTTCTCCACTGACTTCAATGGGAGTCGTGCCCCTGATTGTTGAACCCGGAGGTCCACAAGACTCGTTTGCTGATGGAGAAGCTCCATTATGTCCTGGTGCATCTCCCTCTCCTATTCTTGTGCCTTTCTCCTGTCAGCTCTTTCCTTTTCCATACAGTCTGCAGTATTCACTTGCAGCCTTCTGTTCAAGGTCTGATGCAGCACTGGCTTGCAGGACCTTGCAGAACATGTCTTCCTGAGGCCTCTTTTTTCTCCTCCTCATCAGGGTCCATTGTTCCACTGGTGTGGAGGGGGGACCCCTCAAGTCTGCAACGGTCCCAGCTACAGATAAAACACCCAGAGATACCATTGTCCATATAGTATGTACAGAAAGCAAAACTTAAGATTGAGAAAGTCTCCCCTTCCCTTGTTCCCCTAAAGTGTTAAACAAGACATGTTTATTGGCTCTTCTGCTTTGGAGTGCTTGTTCATGGTGCCACTAACAGCACCAGTCATGGTATTACCTACCAGTGGTCTGGGAAACGAAGAGAGAATTGCTCGGTTGCATGAGACCATGATTATAGATAATGGCACTGAATACTGGCAATATTTGCCACAGGTGATAGTGGTTTTAGCTGATATCTCCCTCCTGAGGATAACAAAGGCAGAGAGAGCACAGCTGCTGCTGATGTCCTGAAGTTGCCTGAGCCCATATGCCGCTAGCCTGTTTAAGGCAATGGTGTCTGCCAAAGTTATCACTGAATGGTGTGGGCAAGTGATGTATTGAGGAGGAAGAAAAAAAGCTGCCATCCCTAAAAGCCTCTGGGAGTGGATTGCAGAGCACCTCCATGGAAGTTTCCTTGAGTTCTCTCAGGAGGCTTCAAGGGACATCCCTGTGTACACAAACAAACTGTTTGCAGCGCCCCCTCTGCCTACCTCTAGAGAGGAATGAAAAGCAGACAGGAACTCTACCTCTCTTTGTTGTACGAGTAAATTAATGAAAATTCAATAGCTGTGTCCTGTTAAGTTGGGGGCACCATTGCTGTAATGGGAAATTTATTTACGCTCTCACCCTAGTTTCCTTCCCCTGCCTGGGGCTCACCCGGGCTCAACTGCAGGGACTGGCTGGACTAGAATGGAGTCAAAAACAAGTCCTGGCTGATGGCACAGCTCGACTCCCCACCCCATTGTCTGTCTCCCATACTCCTTCTCCTTGTCCTCATCCACCTCTTCCTCCTCCCTATTCATGGCACGGACCTGTGACTTGGGCTCCTTGGAGGTATCCAGGGTAGTGTGTGGGGGTCATGATGGGTAAAATACGTCAATATGCCAAATATGGCACGCAGTTCTTTGTAAAAGTGGTAGATCTGTGGCTCAGCTCCTGATGGATTGTTGGGCTCCCTGGCCTTCTGATATGCCTGCCGCTGGGGTGGCAGGTTTGTACAAATTTTGGTGGTGTCCAGAACCCGCCCCCCAAACTCCGCCCCCCCCCAAACTCCACCCCCCTATCTGCCTAGGGCTCTGGATAGGAGTTTGGGTGGGGGAGGGGGTCTGGGGCGCAGGCTCTGGGATGGAGTTTGGATGCTGGATGCAGGCTCCGGGCTGGTGCAGGGGGTGGGGGTGCGGGGGGGGGGGGGGGGTGCGGGCTCGGGGGGGGAGTTGGGGGATGGGGGGGGGTGCAGGGGTGAGGGCTGTGGGGTGGGGCTGGGGATGAGGAGTTTGGGGTGTGGGAGGGGCTCAGGGCTAGGGCAGAGGGTAGGGGTGCGGGGGAATAAGGACTCATTCTGGGGTTGGGGATGAGGGGTTTGGGGCGTTGGAGAGGCTCAGGGCTGGGGCAGAGGGTTGGGGTGCAGGGTGTGTGTGAAGGCTCTGGCTGGGGGTGCGGGCTCTGGGGTGGGCCAGGGCTGGGCATGAGGAGTTTGGGGTGGAGGCTGCCCTGGGTCTGGGGCCAGAGAGGAGGACTCCCCCCAGCCCTCTCCCCGCCAGCAGCAGTGAGCTCTGGGGGAGAGGCCCCCCTCACCACTGTCACTGCATGTGCTCCTAGGGCCCCCTCTCAGGTCCAGGAACCCCCCTTGCCTCCCCTGGGGTGGGTGCTGGGGGGGGGGGTCTTCCATCATATGTGGGCCTCCTCCTCTGCTGCTGCCCCTCACTGTAGCCTCACTGGGGATGGGGGATGGGGCTGCCCCTTGCCCAGCATGGGGCAGGAGCGGTGACTGGGGGCAGGGGGACCCCCTGTACTGGTGGAGGGTCCTGCCGGAAAAGGGAAGGGTCCGAGGCAGAAGGGCAGGGTAAGGCAGCCTGCCCTGCCATTAGTGGATGGGGGGCGCTAGGACCCTGTGGCAGCAGTTGATGCCGGGAGCCAGCAGAGCAGAGTCAGCGTGAGCTGCAGGCTCTGGGCCCGGGGGAGGTGAGCGGGGGCAGCAAGTGGGGGCCGGGGGACACTCAGGGGAGGCGCTTGGGGGCGGCAGGCCGGGCCAGGGGAGAGACCTGGCCCCAGACATTGGTGGAGCCGGGCCCCTGGGCCCTGAATATTGCTAGAGCCCGGGCACCACGGGCCCATACAACTCACCACCCCTGCCTGCCGCAGCTCCTTAGCTTTCATGTGGCACTGCTGCTGGTCCCTGTGGTGTCCCTTCTCCTGCAACTCCCAAGCAATTGGCTTGTAGGTGTCAATGTTTCTATGGCAGGTTCATAGTTGTGCCTGCACAGCCTCTTCTCTCCACAGACCCAGAACTCCGATATCTCCTATCTACTTCAGGCATGTGTAGCCAGTGAGGTCAGCTGGGCAGTTGCATACAACAACGGAGAGCTCCTAGGTGTGCTTGCTCAGCTGGACAACCAGCAAAAGGCATTTCAAACATTCTCAGGGGTTTTAAAGGCAGGGGGCGGGGCTTCTGATGTGACGCCTGGGCAGCGGTGTTAACAATTGTGACCAGAGCGTCAGCATCAGGCATTTTGGGACAGCAGCTGGAGGACTGGTAGAGTTGACATAAGTAACACAATGTCTACACTCGTGGTGCATCGACCTATGTACATTGATCATAGCTCAACGCTGCTGGGGGAGCTGGTGTTACTGTCAGCATAACATGGCACTTACATCGGTGGGAGAAAACTTTCAGGGGAGACCCATTGTGACAACATCTGAAGATTCAGCAACATCTGAAGATTTATCAGTGGTCATCCACTTTCCCCCTTTCTCTAGTTCTTTGCTTTGAGTTATTTGCTTAAGATTTGTTTTCCCTCTGCCTTTACAAGTTTGCCATGCACAGCAAAACCTGCTATTTTGTTCCCTGTGGTATCTGGCAGCCAAACAAAGGAATACAAAGAAGAAAAGGATCATCATTGTTTTTTTCCTGATGATTTAATACACAAACACTCTTTTTTATTGCTACTGCTGTTGCTGTGTTTAAGCATCTCCCTCTCTCTGACATGCCAAGAACTACTCCAGTGGAGAGAAAATCAGGTCCACATGAACAGTGATCTCAACAATTATTTCTAGGTTCCATCTATATCTATCGAGACCCCTTCACAGATTATTTTGGTACAGACACTGGAGTTGTGGCACTCATCGTGAGCCACAATGATTTTGCATTGAGCCTCCTGAAGTTCAGATCTGTAATATACCACCTTAGTTTGAGTTAAATGCATTGGAGCCTCTATGTTCAAGGTGCTTTTTGTCTTTTATGATGGGTAATGTAAATTAAAATTGTGTTGCATTTTGTGATGTCTTATTTATTCATCTTTTTCAAATTTAAGCCGACAAGGCCGGGACTGCATTGTTTCTTCTGCACCAACCCCATATTTGCTGGGATATAGATAATAATAATGAATTCACTTAAATTAAGTAATTTAATCTCTCTGTAGCTCAGTTTTCCCAGCTGTAAACCATAAATTTCATGATGTGAAATGAATTGGTTATCAAGTCCAGTTCCAAGTGGGCATACGCCCATATCACACACAAAACAACCACGTGGCCAAGTTGAAGGGCCATTATGGAAAAAGGCATGGATGACTCTGGTTAAGAAGGAATTGGAAATAAACCCCAAATTTCTTTGTTTTCTGTAAAAAACAGTGATGAAGTTTAAAGGGACCTTCCTCTCCTCAGGAGATGGCAAAATAAGACTGAAAAAAAGATTCATAGTGATTTATTTTACATCGGGGGAAAAATTCTTAGTAGACCCCTCCTCTTGAAAAATGAGGCTTAAAAGAGCAGAAAATAAGGAGCTTAGTTACAATGTACGCAGCACTTCAGGAAAGAGTCCTATATGATTAGTAATCGGTTTGGGAGCATGGTTAATATTTGGTTCAGAAACTTAGTAACATCTTTGGCCTATAGTTTGAGCTGCATGCTTTCTGGTTTCATCCACCAGAATAGCCTCTCTCATGATATTTTGGTTTTTTCCCTCCATTACTGTTCTAGAACAGGAAGCGCACAGGCACACAAAATGTAGAAACAAACAAGCGAGCAGAGTTAGATGAACTCTGTGAACATCTACACCGGCGTTTGGGGGGGGGGGGGGTTGGCAGAGCACAGGGTGTGTGAATGGCCTCAGCTCTTTCTCTGAATCTGCTCGCCTTGAATTATTTCCCCCTCTTGCTTGTGTGAGTAAAACCGAGAGTCTCTTGCCTTCATACTACTGCACCACAGCAGTATGAATGAGAATAATATGCAGAATGAAAGAAAAGCCAGAAAGGGTAATATAAACAGATGACTCATTACTGCAAAAGAGGTTGGGGTGGGGAGAAGGGACGGGGGAGGGGGTTGTCGTATAATTTCAAGAGAAACTACAGATGTGGCGGTGGAAATTTGCAAAGGCAGCCATCCCTCTCCCTCTGTACTGGGAGGGATAAAGCGGCTCCCAGAGAGCAAACTGAGGGTACCAGTCAGTCCTCAGCCAGGGACAGTGGCAGCATTCAGCGGGCTCCAGCTGCCAAGAAATATGTGGAAATTACAAGTTGTAAGTCAGCTAAATAAACAAGAAGGAAAATGGCTGAGTCAGAGAAAGTGGAGTATTCAGGTCCAATGCATTATTAATTGAAAAACTGCTTAGCACAGTTGGAAATTCTTTGGGCAGGGGTAAAAAAAATATGAATGAGAAAGAATCTTTTGAAGTACTAATCAGTACTGGTGTGGTGCTGATATCTGGGTCTATTCATGCCAATACTATCCTATCCTATCTACTTGTTATGCTGTGTGTTTAGCTTGTTTGTAGTGCTGCTGTGATTTTCAGTTTGGTGTGCAGGCATTTCTTTTCTAACCATGTACACAAATCAACATGAGAAACTGCAGATTTACCAGCAGCAAGTGCAGGTTAATGCAGAAATTAGGGGCTTAGTGTTCCAACGGTCCTTGGTTAGCTCACCAAGGAATTATCCGCTGGGCAACAGTTTATGCAGGTCCAATTTCTGAAAGCAATAGCTGCCAATTCTTTCCCAGATTCCTTCAGCAGCAAAAATAATACAGCAGCACGGAAGGTGAAACTAAATGTAAGAACAAAGGTTATTTCAAAAAACAAATTAAATCACAAGACAGTGTATTCTGAAGATAATACAATATAGAGATGGAAAAGATCCTGTTAAGATCATCTTCCTGCCAGTTCAGAATACATAAAGAACAGGTGAGATATTAAACTGAGAGTACACTTGATTAGCCAAACAGCTACAGTCATTACACCTGTGACTTAAGTACTAAAAGCCACTGTGGATTAAGCATGACAGGGCAGAGTAAATTTGTATTAGTCTGCAAAAAAGAATGCCATCTCCTGGATTTTTGTGTAGAGTTGTGGGTTTTTTTTTTTTTTTTTTTTTTGCCAAAGGGTTCAGAAACAACTTCCAAATAGTCATGTCTTGGTCAACAATTGCCTACTTGAACATATTTTTTTTCACATTATTATAAGTCCCAGATGCATGCAATGGATACCTTTTACTTCCATTTGGAGGCAATAACACAGCTGTCTGCAACCAAAATAGACATTATCGAGACACACCCTATTATAAGGTAAATTCCATTTATTTTCGTATGCTGAGCGGGCATATCTCAGATTGGGATCTCTGCCTTTTATATTTTTCTTAATCTCAATTTTCTGAGTTTTCACTGTATCCATCAAACCCCTCTCTCCAGGAACAAATGTACTTTGGGATTTTATTCAAATGACTGGGACAGATTTTCACAAGTGTATGCACAAAATTGCATGTGTGCCTTTGTGTGCTCCAAAATTGTATGCAGCTGCAATGCATACAAAGCAAACCCCGATTTGTCCATCCCAAAACCATCTTTGAGCAAGGCTTGTGTGCACACAAGCCGAGCACATGCAGAAGTGCATGTGCCATTTAGCACACACCATTTTGAAAATTTGGCACAAAATTTGTCTTTATTCGTTGCCCTCGTAACTTTTTCCGTAGTTGCATTACCCATGAGCTGCTAACTCCTCTAGTCTGCTCATTTTTAGCATGGATCTCCTAGGATTTTTTAAATCTGTTTGATAGGGTGATAAATGTAGTTCTTTCAGGTCCATTGTTCACCCTTTAATACTTTTGAAAACCTCAAGTAGCTCACCACAAACTATGCTCTTTTCCAAGAAGAATAAGTACAACTTCACTATAGACTTTCCTCATAACTTGAATTTTATTTTTAGAACAGCTGTCTTCTCTGTTGCCTAACGTTGCACCCTCTGACACCGGCCACAATGTCTTTCTCACATCAGGGTGACCATTACGGAGCACAGTAATCCAGATTGGGTCTAACGAGTGCCCTACACTGTAATAATAGCATCTCTTTTTGCTTTGTTTTGTATCCTCCTGCTTAGGTGCTAGGACTCCACTAGGCTTGTCAGATTAGAGAATCTTTACAAAGATCAGGTAACAATAGTACACACAGCAAACTGACACACAGAGACAAGGAGCCCATATATTTGGATCTCATACAGACATAGACAACTTTTTAAGAATATTGGAAAAACAAGCACACAGGAAGTATCCATACATTATAACAGCAAAAACCACCTTTCAAGCCACCAGCTCACTGAACAATCCATCCTCTTACAGATGCTGTGCTGTGGAGATCTCGCTGTTTGCTTTCCTTTGGAGATGCAGCTGCAATAGCCAGGCATACATGATTTTAATAAGGCACAATAATCTGTCAACTCTAAGGACTATGGAGTGACCCCATAAAAGATAACTGGCACAATGATAAACATGCTGAGATATAAAAATCCGTTATTCTCTTACAAATGAAATAAAGATGTAATTGGACACATCATGCTATGGGGCTAAGAGCAACATTACCATAAATAATCATCCAAAATACATTATGTAGCAGCTGCATGAAGACAAAGGAGATGAAAACGTGTGTTTAAACATGCCAAACGTGTTTAGAATACTTGCGACACATGTTGATTGCTATTCTGTATTCAGGGTTATTTAAAGTACGTCAATACACTGAGCACAAACTGTAAAACTCTGCAGAGTGGGAGCTTAGAGATGAGCCAATGACTTCTATATAAGGAGTGTACAACTGGAACTACCAAATGAATCCCTTGGAAGGTTCTTGAGAAACCATATACCTGATTCTGAACCATTGAAGTCAGTGGGAACTTTGTCATTAACTTCAGTTGGCACAGGATTGGGGCCTAAGTGAACAGGAGATGTCTGGCTACTAATATAACTGTTTGGTAAACTTGCCTGGCAATTTTAGTTCCTAACCATATCTCCAAACTAGAGCTTTGTGAATACATTGCAAAAACTTCCACTAATATTTGCTGGAATAAAAACTGAATTAGCTTCAAGCTGTGTTTGTGACTCCTACCTGACTTTTTTAGTGTACTTTTCACTAATATTTATTCATTCTGACTTTCAACTGCCTGTTCTTCACTTTAGGCACTTTAAAGTGAATGAGTTGACTGGCAGGAATGTTCATGGAAACAATGAATTTTAAGTAAATAATAGAGAATAGTCATGATAAGTGAAATTTGACCTTGTAAATATCAGTATCTGCATTGGAAACCTGATTCTAAGAGTTTCACTTATCCAATCAGGGAACAGAAATGATATCCTGTGACCCAGCTGTCCAATCAAAACTATCCAACACTGCATGAATTTTGACTATCAAACATTCTGAACAAACTGCTCACAAACAATCCAGAGACTGGGAATCAGTCCCAAAAATTATTCAGAGAATGACTTCAAATAATTGATACACTGGAGAAAATCACAACTTTTTTTGTAAACTGTTAGCTAACTGTAGCAGAGGCTAAATTAAATGAATAAATTATTCACTCATCTCTACTCAAAACTAAGACATTTGTGATCGTTTTCATTTTTGCCTTATGAATATTTTACTATAGCTTCTGCTCCCATTTGAAATCAATGGCAAAACTCCCATTGTCATCAGTAATGGAGGAGTACACCAATAATGAAAGCCATTTCTATGAGCATTGTATTGCCCCAATGGTTTCTCTCGACCTGTACTGATCTTTTTGAGGCATGGTCTTTATTTAATAAGTTGCTTTATTCCAGAATAAGTGCTCTATTCACAAAGTGGAGTGTATTAAAAGTGAACTTGATTCCATAATACAGTGTCTACGTGGAAAGCTATTCTAGAATAGTTAAAGCAGAATAGTTTATTTTGCAATACCTATGCTGGTCAATTTTTCTGTATAGACAAGGCCAGAAAGATGACCAAGAGTCCTTCTTCCACACCTCCAGTAGGAAAAATGAAAAGAATTACTGGGGTATTTTTTTAGTACAATGGAAAAAATCCTGCTGTCATAATCATCATTAAAACATAGAAAACTTGTCAGTTTCCTCATAAAGCTGCAATAAAATTTGCATGAGGGACTAATTTGTGCCTGTTTCTCCAGTCTTCCTTCTACCCTCATCTTAGTGCTAGCACATCTGACAGCAGCAATGGGATATATATGGAAATCACAAAGTCTTGGTATCTGCTCTGATTGATGGTACTTGTGCGCTAATTTATTTTTACTGCATGGCATCTATGGCACATAAACTTAGGCCACTTAAAAAAAAAACACCAGCTGCCTGAAGTTAGTCTCCCAAGTCCATATTTAGGCCTCAAAATCCATGGCTCGATTTTCAAAAGTGTTTTGGCTGGAATTTTCAACGGACACTAAGTGAGCTAGATGGCCAGCTCCCAAGCCCCTTCAAAAATCCCACAGCCTTTGTCTTCAAATAGGAGCTGTTGGATGCTTGGAGGATTTTTGAATGAAGCTACTTATTAGGTCCCTCAGTATGGATGTAGGGGTACAATTTTCCAAAGCATATAAGGGCCAGATTCACAAAAGGACTTGGCCATTGCAATGTTGTCCCCTTTCTCCTCTCCCCGCGAGTCATTTTGTGTGGAGGTAGGTGTGCTCAGAGCATGCCTTCAGGATTGGGTCCTTCTGGCATGATTGGTAGGGCAACTTCTAGTTTTAGAATCCCACTGGGGCTCAGGTGTCTAGGTGCCTGCCTGAGGTAGCAGTCCACATACCCAGTGGCAGAAAAACGTAGGCATGTAGGGGACTTTTACAGGAAAAAATTAGGCACTTAGGGAATTTAGGTGCCTCCAGGGTAAGGGGAGCCCAAATGTCTACACAGCAATTTTTAGCCCTGTAGCCCAAGCCCCACAAGCCTGAGTCAGCTGACCTGCGCCTGCCATTGCTGTGTTTAGGGTCTTTTATTCCAGAGTACCCTTAGGCGCTTTTGAAAATGTTGCCCATAGGAGCTGAATTTTAGGCACTTACTTTTGAAAATCTTGGCCCAATAAACAATATAAAAAACTAAATAAACCACAGAATAAAGATTAGCAGTGTATTGTGTGCGTGAACCTTGCCACAACGATTTACATAGCTGTGCATTATCTCGCATTATTCTTGGTTTTCTCACAGCGCACCCACCACAAATCTCAATTCAGATACAGAACTCAGGCAACTGGCCAGTCACCTAGCATGTTTACACCATATCTAGCTTGCCCCTTTTACAGAGGAAAATCCTGTACGAGTTAAAACAATAGTTTCTTGGCCTGCCTGTCCATGACACAGAATAAATTAACTAAAAAATTCCTTGCCCAATTCCTAGTACATGAAATGTTCACAGCAGATATCCCAATACTGGAGCAGATGCACTGAGATATAAATAGTGTCTAATAACAGAGGTACTATAACACACACGCATAGTAATTAAAGTCACTATTGTAGAGGAACCTGACCCTAACCTTTCATTATACCCAGCCATTTCTTTTTTCCTTCCATGTTTTTAAGAGTTAAAAGGCCCTGGAGATCCAAAGGAAATTTCACACAACCCCAGACTTTTTTTTTTAACTGGTCGGTGGTTTTCAGACAGCTAGTGAGTAATAAACAAACATTCTAGCATGGCAATGATTAGTAGAATACTAGAGGTCATTCTATCTACATCATGTAAAAACAATAGGCAATGACTAATATCACCAGAGCTATGAAACTGAGTAACAAAAGTATAAGCAACTGAACCACAAGGCCAGTCTCAGAGACTAAGCTGTAGTTCCTCCTATAGGTTTGGAGATTGGATGGTTACATAGCCTGACTTTTTAATAAACAAAATGAAAGCTTTAGGACTGCACTTCAGTGCCAAGAAAAAAACGCCAACACAAACACATCACTTTGTGTCACATCAGCATATTGAGAAGATATTAAAAATACGGAGGCAAAAGCATTAGCTAGAAAAGGCTCAAAACGCCAGCCATTCACACATATAAACTAATGATAATGCTTATTTTTATAGAGAGCTTTTCATCATTAGATCTCAAAGCACTTCAGAATCTTTAATGTATGTATCGCACAACACCCTAGTGAGGCAGGGCAGTGCTATTATTCCCACTTTACAGATGGGGAACCAAGGCACAAGGCTATGTGACTTGCCCAAGGAAGCCCAGGGCTGAGCAGGGAATTGAGCCTAGCTACTGGACCATCCTCCTCCCTAGGGCCAATCTTGCAGTCTCGACTCAGGAAAAACATGTCTCCATGTCCTGACTCTGCCAAAAGTCAACGTTGGTATTTATGTAGCAGTAGCATCTTGGGGCCCCGACTGAGCTTGGAGCCCCATTGCACTTGATGCTTAAAAACACATAGAGTCACCCTTCCCCAAAGAGCTTACAGCTGTATAACCAAGGCCTGGTCTACACTACGAGTTTAGGTCGAATTTAGCAGCGTTAAATCGAATTAAGCCTGGACATGTCCATACGACGAAGCCCTTTTTTTCGACTTAAAAGGCCCTTTAAACCAGTCTCTTTACTCCATCTCCAACAAGGGGATTAGCACTAAAATCGGCCTTTGCGGGTCGGATTTGGGATAGTGAGGACGGAATTCGATGTTATTGGCCTCCGGGAGCTATCCCACAGTGCTTCATTGTGACGGCTCTGGACAGCATTCTCAACTCAGATGCACTGACCAGGTAGACAGGAAAAGCCCGCGAACTTTTGAATTTCATTTCCTGTTTGCCCAGTGTGGAGAGCACAGGTGACCACGCAGAGCTCATCAGCACAGGTAACCATGATGGAGTCCCAGGATCGCAAAAGAGCTCCAGCATGGACAGAAAGGGAGGTATGGGATCTGCTTGCCATATGGGGAGATGAATCAGTGCTAACTGAACTCCATAGCAGTAAACGAAATGGCAAAATATTAGAAAAAGTCTCAAAGGCCATGAAGGACAGAGGCCATAACAGGGACACACAGCAGTGCCGCGTGAAAATTAAGGAGCTAAGGCAAGCCTACCACAAAGCCAGAGAGGCAAACGGAAGGTCCGGGGCAGAGCCGCAAACATGCCACTTCTATGGAGAGCTGCATGCCATGCTAGGGGGTGCAGCCACCACTACCCCAACCGTGTGCTTTGACTCCATCAATGGAGAATCACGCAACAGGAAAGCGTGTTCAGGGTACGAGGAAGATGATGATGAAGACAATGAAGATAGCTCATAGCAAGGTAGCGGAGAAACCGGTTTCCCCAGCAGCCAGGATATGTTTATCACCCTGGACCTGGAACCAGTAACCCCCGAACTCACCCAAGGCGTGCTCCCAGACCCTGAGGGCACACAAGGGACCTCTGGTGAGTGTACCTTTGTAAATATTATACGTGGTTTAAAAGCAAGCATGTTTAATGATTAATTTGCCCTGGCAATCTTGGCCAGTACAGCTACTGGAAATGTCTGTTAACGTGTATGGGGATGGAGCGGAAATCCTCCAGGGACATCTCCAGAAAGCTCTCCTTCATGTACTCCCAAAGCCTTTGCAAAAGGTTTCTGGGGAGGGCTGCCTTATCCCATCTGCCATGGTAGGACACTTTACCACGCCAGGCCAGTAGCATGTAGTCTGGAATCATTGCATAACAAACCATGGCAGCGTATGGTCCCGGTGTTTGCTGGCATGCAGACAACATCCATTCCTTATCTCCCTTTGTTATCCTCAGGAGAGTGATATCATTCACGGTCACCTGGTTGAAATGGGATGATTTTATTAAGAGGACATTCAGAGGTGCCCGTTCCTGCTCGGCTGAACAGAAATGTTCCCCGCTCTTAGCCACGCGGTGAGGGGGAGGTGTGAAGTGATCATCCCAGAGAAATGGGTGTGTGTGTTGGGGGGGGGGAGTAGTTGGGTTTGTGCTGCATGTTAACCCGGAAACCACAGCCCCTCCTTTTACATTGCAAACCCATTTTAAATGGCCAACCCAATGGGTGCTTGGTATGGGAAATGAGGGCGCTACTGTTTGAAACCATTCCCACATGTTAAGATGGTTAAAAAAGCCAAAAGACTGTGGCTTACCGTGGCTGCCTTCAAGCCAAAATCTGTTGCCTAGCACTGCGTGAGTGATCTCTCACACCAAACCGGCAGGCCCTCAATATAAGAGGAAAAATGCGACCTTGTAATGAAAGCACATGTGCTGTGTAATGTGAACAGCAAAATTTAATGTGAAAGAGTGTACCCATTGTTCTCTAAAATGTGTCTTTTTTAACCACCTCTCCCTTCTCCTCCACCAGCTGCAAATGTTTCTCCTTCGCAGAGGCTAGTGAAGATTAGAAGGAGAAAACGGCGGACTCGGGATGATATGTTCTCGGAGCTCCAGATGTCCTCCCACGCTGACAGAGCACAGCAGAATGCGTGGAGGCAGTCAATGTCAGAGTGCAAAAAAGCACAATATGAACGAGAGGAGAGGGCTGAAGAGAGCAAGTGGCAGGCTGAAGAGGATCGGTGGCGTCAGCTTGCTGACAGAAGGCAAGAGTCGATGCTCCGGCTGCTGGAGCATCAAACTGATATGCTCCAGCGTATGGTTGAGCTGCAGGAAAGGCAGCAGGAGCAGAGACCGCTGCTACAGCCCCTGTGTAACCAACAGCCCTCCTCCCCAAGTTCCATAGCCTCCTCACCCAGACTCCCAAGAACGCGGTGGGGGGCCTCCGGCCACCCAGTCACTCCACCCCAGATGATTGCCCGAGCATCAGAAGGCTGGCCTTCAATAAGTGTTAAAGTTTTAAACTGCAGTGTGTCCTTTTCCTTCCCTCCTCCCCCACCCCTCCCGGGCTACCTTGGCAGTTATTCCCCTAGTTGTGTGATGAATTAATAAAGAATGCATGAATGTGAAGTAACAATGACTTTATTGCCTCTGCAAGCGGTGCTCGAAGGGGGGAGGGGAGGGTGGTTAGTTTACAGGGAAGTAGAGTGAACCGGGGGGAAGAGGGAAGGGTTCATCAAGGAGAAACAAATAGAAGTTTCACACCGTAGCCTGGCCAGTCACAAAATTCATTTTCAAAGCTTCTCTGATGCACACCACGCCCTGCTGTACTCTTCTAACCGCCCTGGTGTCTGGCTGCGCGTAATCAGCGGCCAGGCGATTTGCCTCAACCTCCCACCCCGCCATAAATGTCTCCCCGTTACTCTCACAGATATTGTGGAGCGCACAGCAAGCAGCAATAACAATTAGAATATTGCTTCGCTGAGGTCTATCCTAGTCATTAAACTGCACCAGCGTGCTTTTAAACGTCCAAATGCATATTCCACCACCATTCAGCACTTGCTCAGCCTATAGTTGAACAGGTCCTGACTACTGTCCAGGCTGCCTGTGTACGGCTTCATGAGCCATGGCATTAAGGGGTAGGCTGGGTCCCCAAGGATAACGATAAGCATTTCAACATTCCCAATGGTTATTTTCTGGTCCGGGAAGAAAGTCCCTTCCTCCAGCTTTTGAAACAGACCAGAGTTCCTGAAGACGCGAGCATCATGTATCTTTCCTGGCCATCCCACGTTGATGTTAGTGAAACATCCCTTGTGATCCACCCAGGGCTTGCAGCAGCACTGAAAAGTACCCCTTGTGGTTTATGTACTCGGTGGCTTGGTGCTCCGGTGACAAGATAGGGATATGGGTTCCGTCTATCGCCCCACCACAGTTTGGGAATCCCATTGCAGCAAAGCCATCCACTATGAGCTGCACATTTCCCAGAGTCACTACCCTTGATATCAGCAGGTCTTTGATTGCGTTGGCTATTTGGATCACAGCAGCCCCCACAGTAGATTTGCCCACTCCAAATTGATTCCCAACTGACCGGTAGCTGTCTGGCGTTGCAAGCTTCCACAGGGCTATTGCCACTCGCTTCTCAACTGTGGGGACTGCTCTCATCCTGGTATTCTGGCACTTCAGGGCAGGGGAAAGCAAGTCACAAAGTTCCATGAAAGTGCCCTTATGCATGCGAAAGTTTCGCAGCCACTGGGAATCGTCCCACACCTGCAACACGATGCGGTCCCACCAGTCTGTGCTTGTTTCCCGGGCCCAGAAACGGCGTTCCATGCCATGAACCTGCCCCAGTAACACCATGATTTGCACATTGCTGGGGCCTGTACTTTGTGATTTCCTCATCACTCTTGTCGCCGTGCTGCAATCGCTGCAATCGCCTCCTCGCCTGGTTTTGCTTTGGCATGTCCTGGCCCTGCATATACTCCAGGACAATGCGCGTGGTGTTCATAGGGCTCATAATTGCCGCGGTGATCTGAGCGGGCTCCATGATCCCAGTGCTATGGTGTCTGGCCTGAAAAAAGGCGCGAAACTATTGTCTGACGGAGGGAAGGAGGGAGGGGCGAGTGACGACATGGCTTACAGGGAATTAAAATCAACAAAGGTGGCTGTGCATCAGGGAGAAACACAAACAACTGTCACACAGAATGCCCCCCCCCAAAGATTGAACTCAAAACCCTGGGTTTAGCAGGCCGTTGATTTCACGGAGGGAGGGGGAAGCAAATGAATACAGAACAAAAATGGTCCATCTATTTTTTACATCTTAAGCTGGCAGCAGATGGTGCAGCATGACTGATAACCATCGGCATCTTCTGGGTGCTTGGCAGAAGATGCTGTATTACGACTGCTAGCCATCATCGTCAAGATGGTTCAATAGGACTGCCGGCAGGACTGAGTCTCCAGAAGACAAAACCCATGTCTGCCCAGGTGCCTCTGATTGAACTCACTGAGGAATATGACAATGATGGATATCAATCGTAATACACCATCCACTGCCAAAAGGGAAGGAGCTGCTGTTGTGTAGCAATGCAGCCCTACATCTGCCAGGAGCCAGATAGCTGATGACGGCTACCAGTCATACTGCACCGTCTA
This sequence comes from Trachemys scripta elegans, assembly GCF_013100865.1. Classification (NCBI taxonomy): domain Eukaryota; kingdom Metazoa; phylum Chordata; order Testudines; family Emydidae; genus Trachemys; species Trachemys scripta. Next base: position 125,778,422 of record NC_048298.1, read on the forward strand.
CTGCCAAAAGGCAATTAGCTGCTGCTGTGTAGGAATGCAGTACCACGTCTGCCGGCACCCAGATGACATATGGTGACAGTGAGCTGAGCTGAGCTGAGCGGGCTCCATGCTTGCCGTGGTATGTTGTCTGCACAGGTAACCCAGGTAAAAAGGCGCGAATCGATTGTCTGCCGTTGCTCTGACAGAGGGGGAGGGGCCTGACGACATGTACCCAGAACCCCCCGCGACACTGTTTTTGCGTCATCAGGCATTGGGATCTCAACCCAGAATTCCAATGGGCGGCGGAGACTGCGGGAACTGTGGGATAGCTACCCATAGTGCAACGCTCCGGAACTCGACGCTAGCCTCGGTACTGTGGACGCGGTCCGTCGACTTAATGCACTTAGAGCATTTTATGTGGGGACACACACAATCGATTGTATAAAACCGATTTCTATAAAACCGACTTCTATAAATTCGACCTAATTTCATAGTGTAGACGTACCCCAAGACAAAAGATGGGAAATAGGAATTCATAGTATCCCTGGTTTAAGGGTAGAGAGCTGAGGCACAGAGATTAAGGTGGAATTTTTAAAGCCATCTTGGACATTTGGATGCTTATTTCCCATTAATTTGAATGAGTATTTAGGTTGCTTTGAAAACTCTCATTTATCCGAGATCACACAGGAGAGCTGTGACAGTGCTGGGAACTGGGCTTAGAGCTCCTACATGCCAGACCAGTGCTCTAAACACAAGCCCATGTTTTGACCAGGAGCTGGGCCTCAGTAAGAACTGCAGGATCTGGACCAATGGGCAATGGCTGTTTTAAATGGACGTATATGAATTGTATATATTATGAGTACTGCCAGTTCTGGGGGAGGAAACCAAGAGCCCGCAGAGTATTTACACCTGTGAGGCCTTTTTCTTTTTTGTGTGCATAGTTGCTGCTAGACCCTTGTGAAACTTTTGTTATGAAATCCAAACCCACATGAACCACAGCTGCATTGGGGTTTCATTACAAATTCATAACCCAGTCCAGAGTTTTCTTTTAAGAGAACTCTGTTAAGCAAAACTTGGCAGCTTCACTTTGAGCTTAGGCTAAGCAACATTCAGGGGAAGTGACATGATATGCAGGTTCTCACTGATCCTTGCAAACTGCAGCCACCGGCTTTTGCACAGCTCTTTTAACAACACTACAAACTAAACGGCAACCATGCTGAACAATTTGGAAGATTGGAAATGACTCAGACTAATTCAAGGTCCGGAAAACATGCCTTATAGCGAGAGACTTGACATTCCATTTTTTTCCCCCCAAGATAAGGTGAAGCGGTGCTTTAATGTAAGTACATACCTGCGGAAGAGATTTCTAATAATAGCTGGCTTTTTAGTAGCAAAAAGGCATAACGTGATCTAATGTTTGGAGCCGGGGCTAGATAAATTCAGACTAGAAACAAGGCACAAGTTTTTAACAGTGAGGGTAATTAACCATTGGGCCAACTTACCTAGGAATGTGGTGTATGCTCCATCACTTGAAGGCTTTGACTCAAGACCGGATGCTTGGCTAAAAGATGTGCTATCTGTCAAACAGATGTTGTGGGCTTGGTGCAGAAATTATTGGGCGAGATGCTAGGGCCTGGGTTATGCAGGAGGTCAGACTACGTGATCATAACGATCCCTTCTGGCCTTAAAAACTATGAGGCTCTGACAATCCAGTAGAAAACAGGTTTTTTTAACAAGGTACTTTATAAAATTCTTACAGAATCCTTGTTTAGATTGCATGTTGCCACAAAGGATTCCCGAATGTGATTACTCTCAATGACCAACACATTTATTAATCAGTACTTTCAGGCTTGCTATACTAGTTATGACATATCCCTAATTATAGTCACATTTAACCCCACAGACTGCTAATTTAGGACCAAATCCTGAGAGACACCAAGTAACTGCAACTCTCATTGAAGTCAATGGGGTCAGATTTTCAAATGAGTTCTGGGTCACATTTTCAAGTGCTCAGCTCTCACTGCTGGGGATAATTTTTCAAGAGAGCTCAGCTCCTATTTACTCACCAAAATAAAGGTTAGCTTTTCAAAAATGTTCAGCACATAACAACTCCCACTGTGCTATCTAAGGCCAGAGTTTCTGAGATCAACATCCAATGTGCGGAGATCTTTTGAAAATCTGGCTACTTAGCTGGTCACTCATTAAGTAGGAGCTGAGCTTCTTACTAGACACTCTACTGTATGCACTTTTCTCCCTTGAGGAGAGAATGGGAGAACAAATGACATGTGATAGATGTTAGTCATGATGTTTGATGCACTGCTGATAGGCACTTAGATACAGTTCTGGGAGCCACATTTCAGGAAAGATGTGGCCAAATCAGACAAAGTCCAGCGAAGAGCAACAAAAATGATTAAAGTTCTAGAAAACATGACATATGTGGGAAGATTGAAAAAACTGGATTTGGTTAGTCTGGAGAAGAGAAGACTGAGGGGGGACATGATAACAGTTTTCAAGTAAATACATAAAAGGTTGTTGCAAGGAGGAGGGAGAAAAATTGTTCTTGTTAACCTCTGAGGATAGGACAAGAAGCAATGGGCTTAAATTGCCAAAAAGGAGGTTTAGGTTGGACATTAGGAAAAACTTCCTAACTGTCAGGGTGGTTAAGCACTGGAATAAATTGCCTAGGGATGTGGTGGAATCTCCATCATTGGAGATTTTTAAGAGCAGCTTAGACGAACACCTGTCAGGGATGGTCTAGATAATACTTAGTTCTGCCATGAGTGCAGGGGACTGGACTAGAAGACCTCCAGACCTACGATTCTATAACTATCATCCTCTGACTTTCATTAGCCAGTCATAGTGACATGTACTAAGGACCTGATTCAGCTCCCACTGATGTCAATGGAAAAACTCCTACTGATTTTAATGGGAGTTGGATCAGGCCCCAAATGTATGTAAAGAAAAAGAGCTGAGATGTGTTTTTTAGCGCTTTTGTTAAATGGATTCTCTGAAAGATACTGAGAAGGAACAAGTTAGCAGAAGGCAAAAAGCTGTCACACAGGGAGAAACAACCTTGCAAGCACCTTATGAATATTGAGGGACATGAGGGATTGCTGTGTGCTGTCAGCTGCTGCTCTCCTCTGTTTATTGACTAGTCCCCACCTGTTCACATGCCTCTTTGCAAGTGTGAGGTTTCAGTGAACATTGTCCTGAGGGATGTGTGGGATAGGGGTGGGGGGCTCCGGGAGGGCTGGCCGATACATCCAGGATGAAATGTCCAGGTGCCAGGAGCAGAAACAAAACAAGACACACGCACACACAAAAATCAATAAAAAGTGTAATGCAGCTTTATTTAATTAAATCCCACTCTTGACTTCACTGGCCAGCTCCATCCTGTGATGACCTCTGACCTCCTTCATTTTGTTGACTGGCACAGCTGTTAGTAAATCACCTGCTGGAACGGCTCTCTGGAGCTTTAAAGGTCAGCTGTCAGCAATTGCTGGAGAAAGATAAAGAAGAAAAACAGAACCTAAAGTTTGAAAAAAGGCAGTTTGAGCTCTGTGCATCCAACCTTCCCATTCAGCCAACTGTTTACCTTTCCAAGCACCTGTTTTTTTAGTCTCAAGGTTTGAGCCATCACATTCCTCCTCAGTTGTGGTATTATTATTTTTCTAAAATCTTCCATTTCATACATTCTTCTTTCCTACACCATTAGCTTTGTTTTAATGACACCGGACGGGCCAGATTGCATCCCTGAGGGCCATATGGAGAGCCATGCAGAATGGAGGCTTGAGTGCCTCCGGTTCACTGTTCCCTTCTCCCTTCCCCAAGACCTTGCACGGGGATCTACATGCAGTCAGAATTCTGAGCTGGGCAGGGGCTGGAGTTCACGTGCGATTGATGGGGAGGAACACACCTTGCCCCCCAGTCCAGGCTTAAAATGTAATACAGCTTCAGACGACATTAGCTTCTCCACTGAGCTGCAGGAGCCAACACAACTAGAGGGGAGCTCCTATTAGCATGGCTCCAGTGGATCCACACTGCCCTGAAGCAGCAATGAGGCTAGGGGTTCCTGCTGGGTGTCCAGAGCTGCTGCAGATGTTTTTGGGTCTCCTCCTCCTTGGTCCCAAGGATCTAGCAGGTGTAGAGACATCCTTTTACCCCATGGCACAGACCGCCTTCAGAAAGGTGAATGAGGTAGTTTCTGCAAGGGATTCCTCACTGAGATTTTTGCACAAGTCCCCTTGCTTGTGGCTTTTCACATGAGAGGGGATAATCTGGTTCTATAGCCACCTGTCCATCCAATCTACCTATCACTTTAGCTTTAGAGCTGTGAAAAATATTCATATGAAATCCAGGTTTTCAGGGCCCACCTGAAACGTGGGCCAGGGTGAGCGCTTTTGGGGAACCGTGGCATATTTGGCATGATTTATGGGTTTAGGAGTGTCAAACTTGGCTAATTTGCCAGATTTTGTTATGAAGCTGGACAAGATGTGCAGGTTCTCCTTTTCCTTTGAGTCCATTCAAACGTTAAACTCAAAGGGAAGCTCATGGGTGTGTGAACCCATCTGAAGTAAAGAGAGAATGTTTGCCCAAAGCTATGCAAACCTCAACTACAGAGCTACTCCCTTTATCCCCTCTCACCCTCATCTCTCTGTCTATTTTAGGGCACATGTAGTTTCCATAAAATTAATAAAACCATGGGACAACCTAATATTTACTTATAACTGGTCATTGTAAAATTCTGGGTCCCATTCAGAGTTGATGTAAGCAACCATTGAAGTGAATGAAGTTGATCTGACTTTGACCCACAATGGCTGTGTACCAAAGGAAGGTAAAAGAACAAGCCAAATTCATCCCTGATATAATTCCACTGAAGCCATTAGAATTACACCTGAGATTAATTTAACACAGGTACCTAGTGTCTTGGATGGGGTTGTACTTGGAGTGGCTGATTCTTCCCACCATTCCTGCTGCCACAGCTATGCTTCTATTTTTAGTGTGCTCCCTCAGTCAGAGCTAGCACAGATATGTCTTTCCCCACTGGGAATTACATGTCCACTTCAAAGTGTAGACATGTGACCACGGTTCCTTCAACAAACTAACCTCTGAACCCTTCAACAAAAATTTAATTGTGCACCAAGGACCAGTGGACTGTTTATCTAAGTAGACTTCCGCTCTTCCCTTGACAGTGATTCTCCTTAAATGCTTTTCTTGGATACAGAGGTGGGATTACTGACTGGAACAGGCTTTAGAGTCTATGGGCCAGCTCTTGCTGCCCGATACAGCCCCTTTTTAATTCTCTGAAAGGAGCTGTAAAGCTGGCCTAACTGGGCAGTTGTTGAGGATTATGTCAGTGTGGGGAAATACCTTGGTAATGCAGCCCCCAGTATAGAGGGCTTGTCGGGACAGTGGCTAGGAGCTTAGCTAGAGGGCAGAGTTGGAGTGGCTTATGCAATAGATCCTTGAGGGCTGCTATCAGCTGGTGTAATTTAGAATAGCTCTGAGGCTGCTCTAAGTTGTGGGTGGGACAAATGACCCCCAGCAGTCCCCGCCCCTCCAGGTTTGGGAGAGTACAAAAGCGTCATGCAGTTCACAGCTTGGTTAGACCTAAGAATTAGGGGCAAAATGATCTGTGTCACAGGAGCTATAACCAGCCCTCCTTGATCACCCAGACCAGATCCCAAACAAAGCAAGAAAGTGAAAATAGTATTTATTGTACTGCCATCATTGGCAGAGGAATGAACAGTACTGCTGCCTGTAATTCATACCAGTGTTTGGTAGACTCATGTTCATTCAGAAACATTTTGTTTTGTAGAGTTTCAAAGAACTCCCCCCCACCTACACCCCCACCACGATATGAGATAGATTGAAAATACAAAATAGAACCAGGCAGGGAAATGGAGAGGCAGGATCAATGTTACACTTAGAAATAATAAGTGAGGGAGAGATTTTTAAAAAATAATTTTCTCCAAAGTTAAGGAAATGGTTCAGACAAATGTCTAGCATACATCATTTAAAAAACACGATTGTATTGTTAAACAAAAAGAAATCCTTGTGAGTCTGTTTGAAGAGGCTATATACAGCATTTACATTAATCACAGAGTTCAAAATCCTCTTTTTTTTAACGCTTACAGCGAGTCCCTCCCTTCCCAGCCTTATTCTCCCCAAGAGGAGATCAAATAACATCAAGATGACGAGTTAACATTCAGTTCACAAGCCCCACAGGTCAAATCCAAACCCCGAGATACACTAGTGTAGAGCCGTAATCTAAGCAGAGACATTGTACTTTTGCAGTCACCCGGGAGCCACTGTAAACCATAATAAGGACTAACGAATCATAATGAGTATTTTGGCAAAAAAGCTCATTTCAGAGAAGATGTTCTTTGCAATTTTGCTCTTTTATGTCTGAGAGACACTGTTTAATGTCTGACAGAGAGTGAGAGAACACCCCCAGCACCAATAACACAAACACAGCCCAGAGCTCGATTGTCTCAGGAGGTTAAAAGCTTGCTCTGTTCAGTGGGAAACAGGGAACAGTGAAGTATGGCAAATCATCAAGAGCAGGATGCTGCAAGCAGATCACATTTCCTGGGAGAGCATCTAATGTGGTCCATTGGTACACGTCTTTCCATTTACTCAGCGGTTTAGGCTGGGATTTTCAAAGGAGATGACAGCTTTGTCAATGGGAGCTGGGTGCTGACTCCCTTTGGCTTTATCTTGACTAGAGAAAGTGATCGAGTTCAGGCTGGGGTTCATTAACATTTGCTAGCTAATCCTGACCTCCTTAGTGTAGACGCAGGGTAACACGTGGTGGTTTGAATTAGCTGGTTGAGTTTTGTCTAAGCTAGAACAAGTGATTTAATGATTTATATATCACAGCTTTCCACAAAACTTAGCTGCAGTCTTTTATGCAAATCTGAAAAGCACAGTTCCCTTCCAGCAGATGGGATGCTATCCCCCAAATATAAAATATTCTCTTAGATATTATCATTTAGGAAGTCTATGAACTACTGGTTAGAAGCATGCAGATGGCTCCTGTCCCGCTATTCTAGTGGTAGGGCTCTGGTTTGGTGTGCAATATACATGGGTGTGATTTTTATATGTTCTGCCTCACTCATGAAATGAAAGAGTTAAAGTTGGGGAAGACAGGAACTCCATACAGGATGCAGAGCATCCTCTGGTGAAAAATGAAGAGCATAGGTGTGTGGAAAATCTACAGCAGTAGCCAAATCAAATGGTTTATCTAAAGAACACCCACCGTGGATGGCAATTCTTTCTCCAGTATGAATTAGCTCACTTGCTATTCCTTTGTACTTGTCAAGAGATGGATAGAGTGTTTTGACTAGACAGAAGATCTCTGACCTATGATCCATCTCATTTATTTCAGAGGGCACAGTAGCATCCTCTTTAAGAATGAGAAGCCTTGATAATGAGAATGGGAAGAACTCACATTTCACCCAAGATGTAGTTTTATCATAGGTGGAACTTTAATTCCATGCAGCTCACTGAAAATATAGGAGTTAAAGATGTTCATATACATTTCCAGATAAAATCTGCTTATGAAAATACGACTGACTGTGTATTATGGAAATAGGAACGCAATCCCCCAACATCTTGCATCATCATAACCTGACAACAGATTGAAAGGTGCCCTAGATTCCCACCTTTCCTCCCTTTGTCCTGCAAGTTGCCATGCATGAATGAAAGGAAAGTAGAAAATCTTCTTTTGATTGGTGTAGACTTTTGTAATGCAGGAGGACAGCATGAAGCTTCATGTTGCAATCTGAGAGGGGAAGATCCTTGTTACCTTTTTGGAAAGAAACACAATATTGCTTGATTTCTTGTATTCTGATATTCTTTTGACACAGCAGTTTAACAATTTCATTACATCCATTCCTGGTGTACTCTATGATACTGTGGTCTCAAGGGAGCTTAGCTGGTTAGTTCTCATGCTGCCAGCTGGACACTGTAGAAGATACTGAATGTGCTATGCTGTTTCCATGATGGAAGATTTGTCTTGAGTCAAATCTGGCATGTTACAGGTTGGAACGCCCATGATGGACTGGTGTCTCTTGACGCCATCCAGCCCTTGTGTTTTAGGTCTTCTGAAGGATCTTTTCCATCCTGCTTTCACAGGGTCAAAGTCACAGATGATTTCCACAGGGAAGTTGGCAGGCATTCAGAGCAGATGACTATACCACCTTAGAGAGCATTGGGCAATGGTTCAGGAGAGTGGGACCTCTTTAGTCAGAAAATGGATCTCCTCATTCGACTTGAATTCATACCATTGGATGTTTCTGCTCATTTGGAGATGTATTATCTCAATGATGTCCAACTTCTTTTCTATCTTAGCCATGAGAGGCCGTATTTCAGTCCCATAGGTCAGCATACTGACCACCGAAGTATTATGTATCCTCAGCTTCATTGCTCTACTTATCAGGGTGTTCTTAATTGCAAAATCTAATCCTTTGTTCAGGACTGACAAGACAAGATGAGGCTATATCAGGCCTGGGTGCAGAGTGCAAGGAGTTTAAGTGAATCACATTCACCACTGGTGTATCATTCCTCTGAAGTCAGAGGAGTTACAATGGGGATGAACTTAGCCAAATGTATCCTTTTGGCTACAATAGGTTTTGTAATGTGAGTGCTGAACTCCCTGTATGGCGATGTTAATATGAAAAACATGAGATCAGCGCTTAAGGATTGCAACATCCCTATTCCCCAGATGTCTGGATGAAGAACACTTTCCTATGAAAGTGTTGACAGGAAGAATCCTGGCCAGGCAGAATTCCTCCTAGGAACCACAGCCATGCCTTCATCCACTTCATCTTAAAGGCATATTATTGGTATCATTAGAGAACTTGAAGATTTGGTCAAGACCTCAGCTCATGATCTTTCAACTAGGGTATCAAACAACTCATCAAGAGTTACCAATAGCTGTTAGGGAGATTCTTGGCTTCCCTATGATCTCTCTCTGTTGTCTTGTTCCTTGGAGGTTCCACAGATTAGTATTGATCTCAGGCAGCTTAAAGAGTCAGAACTGAAAGAAGACGGCTGGTGAACCATATAAAGTCTTATCTTCTGTGCAAGTATTCACGCAGGTGCACACGAGTAGTAAGTGATGTTACTTGTTCTATCATAGTTATTGCAAGGAACCAGCCAGCTGTTTTGGGTAATGTGTAGGCTGATCAAACCAGGCTTCCTTCTCCTGTTAGCTGTACCTTCAGTGGTTCACCTAACATACCTGCGACATTCTTCACTGATAGGCTAGATCAGCTTATGGCTGGTTCATTGGGGCCTTATGACAGCAAGAGTTCTCCATAGACTTCTGAGTTTCCTGAGGCTCATCTACCATAATTCTTATGCTTTTTTTCATTTTGGTTTGTTTAAAATGATGTAGCAGTGATGGCATAAATGACGGGTTTGTTGATATCTTGCTTAGGAAAAGGAAGGGGGACTGACCATCCTAAAGCAGGGAGGGTTGGTTCAGACCTCAGGAAAGCATACCTTGATGCTAGAATGTTTGATGATGTTCTAGGTTGCTCAAGGAATAGATGAGACCGCTTGGCAAGATCATTTCCTAGACACAAGATAGAATCAATATGCTGATGATATGCCACCATATAACTTTTCCCCATGGTCTCTGCATGGTCATTCTCTGCTTCGAGGAGTTCTCGGGTAATATTGCCAACTAGAAGCACTGAAGCTGCCTTTTCCTCAACCCTCAGCTCAATTTTTCTGCTGGATAGAGGCTGCCCTCCTCCAGGTCTCCAGCTGGCTAAACTTACAATTCCACATAAGTTGCGAAAGTGTTTTTTGCAGTGCAAATTGCACAGGCTATGCTACCTGTCCCAGTGTCCTCAAGACTCAGTCAATTCAGTGCATTCTGCAGCAGTCCAAATGGCAGGGTTTCTCGGTCACTTGTAGCTTATTCAGAATGCAGCAATAAGCACATTTGCTCACTAGTTTAAACATTTTTGAGCACATTATATCCACCCTGCATCCTCCACAGTGGCTGCTGCCAAAGCAGTGGGATGAGTGATGGCTGGTTTTTAACTCCCTTAGTGGCGAAGGTGCTGGCTACACTTACGACTTCCTCTTTGAGACTTGTCCTGATGAGAGGTGTCTGGGGTCATACCTCCGCCTCCTTTTAGGTCTCCTACTACTGCACCTTATATTAGTAAGTGATTGTGCTTTTGCTGTGCTTGGTTTAGGTTGTGGAACATATTACACCTTGAAAATAGTTTCAAAACATTTTGCTTTTAAAAAAAGACATACACACACACACACACACACACACACGTTTTTAATGACGATACAATAAATCTCATTAGTATGATATATTGGAACATCATTAAGGAATTGGATAAGAGTGGAGAGTATGCTTATAAAAATTGCATATGACACAAGGCTGGGAGGGGTTTCAAGCACTTTGGAGGACAGGATTAGAATTCAAAAGGACCATGATCAATTGGAGAATTGGTCTGTAATCAACACGATGCAATTCAATAAAGATCAAAGTACTATACTTAGGAAGGAAAAATCAAATGCACAAATACAAAATGGGAATAACTGGCTAGGCCAGGGGTAGGCAACCTATGGCACGTGTGCCGCCTTCGGCACGCGAGCTGATTTTCAGTGGCACTCACACTGCCTGGGTCCTGGCCATCCGTCCGGAGGGCTCTGTATTTTAATTTAATTTTAAATGAAGCTTCTTAACATTTTAAAAACCTTATTTACTTTACATACAACAATAGTTTAGTTATATATTATATACTTATAGAAAGAGACCTTCTAAAAACATTAAAATATTACTGGCACGCGAAACCTTAAATTAGAGTGAATAAATGAAGACTCGGCACACCACTTCTGAAAGGTTGCTGACCCCTGGGCTAGGCAGTAGTATTGCTGAACAGGAGCTGGGACTTATAGTGGATCACAAGTTGAATACGAGTCAACAATGTGATTCGATTGCCAAAAAGACTCATCATTCTGGGGTGTACTAACAGGAGGAGAGCCACAAATATAATAGGCGTTTTAGACAATCTGCTCTTGAGAAAAGGAGTCTGAGTGGGGAACCTGATAACAGTCTTCACATATGAGAAGGGCTGTTACCAAGAGGACAGTGATCAGTTGTTCTTCATGTCCACTGAAGGAAGGACAAGAAGTAATCGGTTTAATCTGCAGCAAGGGAGATTTAGGATAGCTAGAAAGATAGTGAAGCACTGGAATAGGTTACCAAAAGAGATGGGGGAATACCATAATAAGAACAGGTTGGACAAACACCTGTCAGGGATAGTTTAGGTATACTAGGTCCTACATTTATGCTGGGGAATGGGCAAGATGACCTCCCAAGGTCCCTCCCAGCCCTACATTTCTATATTTCTGTGTTTTCAATTTCTTTTCATCCAGTGTTTTTTCAAATTATCACTCTTGGCCTCACATCGATGACTCTTTTCTTTCTCCCTCCCCTCCATCCCTCCCATTTTTACCCCCTGCATATTGGACCAATTACATTTATTTTAAGTTTCACAGGATAAAAATGTTATTATAATGAGTATATTTTAGTAAAGAGCTTTATTGTGTTGTACTTTGCCCTGAGCACCTTTGCAGGTGTCGCATTAATAAGTAAAATAGGGTTGTTATTAATGACTAGTAATGGAAACAATAAGGGATGCCAATGACAAACATTTGGTATTTCCCAGGAAGGAAATTTCATCTTGCCCGCCTTTAGATTTGCTGCAGTGTCTGGGTTCAGAAGCAAAATCCATGAGCCCCTCTAGTGATGTCTGCTCTCTCTTCCTTTCTGACTACTGGGGGAAATAGAGTGTGAAGGAGACAGTCTCCTTGTTGGTGGCACAATAGAGCACATTGGAAAGTAAAGACCAGGTCCAAGTGAATTAGGTAGAAAGCACTAAGGGCTATCACTGATATCTCTCTGAAACTCACAATTCTGCCTGATAGTCAGCTGCAGCTCGGCACTTCTCTGACAGTGATTAATTACCATTTTCCCATGTTGCAGGCTGTATTTGGTAGTGCTCAGTAATTCTCCACCGTAATCAGCCCAAGCAGAATAGTGGCTCATCAGCTGATTTAATTAAAAGCACATTTCTTTTTTCATTGCCTCTCACATGTCATTAGTGCTGTGTGTTAGAAGCGCCTCCGGTCCACAGACTGGAATCAGCCTGAGAGTGCTCTTTCCAAGCCTGAATTCCCAGACACACAAATCTGGAAAAGAGTTTCAAAGGGATAGGTGATTAGTGGCTGATTTGACTGCATTAAAATGGTCATTTGTTTATTGATGGCCTAATCTTGCAAGGCACAGAATGCCTCCTGGGAAGGGCTGAGCATCCTCAATGCCCATGGCCATCAGTGGGAGTGGAAGGCACTTAGCACCTCATAGGATCAATCTCTAACTCTGCAGATCTCTGGTCTCAGCAACCCCCATTCATTCAGACCTTTGATTATGCCAATGAACTTCGTGTTCCCAGCTACATGTTGATACCCAAGGCTGTATTTTACCTCCGTAGCAGTTTACATGGTCAAAGTACTGTAGACTCACTTGATCCTCCACACCTCCTGAGGCACCTATATAGGTTTGGCACATCAGCACTCCATACCGTGAGCTACGGAAGTGTGTTTGTAAGTGCAGGCACTGTATCTTCTGTCTGTTCTGTTAAGTGTCCACCACTTTGGGGGCCTGCCAAACAAATAATAAATAAAGTGAATCCCTTTTTTTTTTTTACAGACAAATTCACAGGTGAAGGCCCAGATCCTCACTGAAAACAACTGTTGTTAGGTGCCTCAATTCCTGTGAAGACCTGGGCCTAAACATCGAGCTCAAGATCACAGAGTGAATCAGTAGCAGAGTCAGTGGGATGCTTTGGGGTTCAACCCAGATCAGTAAGGTGTTGTGTCACCGCCTGCCCTGTAACCCTGGATGCCTCTGTGCTGTGGAGCTGCGGCTCAGAGCCCTGAGACCAGCCACGTGCTCACAGCACAATAGTCTCACCCCAGCTGGGTTACTCCTTGCAGGGTGACACCAACCGCGCTTCCAGCCCCAAGTTTCCCCTGTAGTGTCCAGTCCCTCCCACCAAAACACTCACAAAGCCTTATGTGTTTGCTGCTCCTTTAAAGAGCCAACAGCCCCAGCTTATTAGCTTGGCTGAGGATTTCACTTTTCAGTTTGAAAGACTGCACTGGGATGGCTATGTAATAAAACAAGCGTACGTTTATTAACAAAGAACAGCTATTGCCGTGACACCAAGGAAGGTCCCAAGTGATAGAAGGAGTTGGGAGAGAAATGGTTACAAACAAACCAAAGTAACAAACAAACAAACAATGCTTCTAAGACTAAAACCTAACATAACAAACTAGAATCTTTTGTTCAAAGTAAGTTTCTCACCACAGTTGTTTTTCCAGCATGGCTGGCCAGTTCTTAGTCAGAATCCAACACAGAGCTCAAAGTGCTTTGTTTCTTTGGGTCTGCCTCCATTGCAATAAAACATCTTTGGCTGGCCCAGATCAGCTGACTTGGGCTCATGGGGCTCAGTTCTGCGGGTATAAAATTGCAGTGCAGCTATTTGAGCTCAGGCTGGAGCTCAGGCTCCAAGAGCCTGTGTGAGGGGAGGGTCCCAAACAGGAGTGGCGGAAGTGTCCTAAAGGTGGGGGGCCACAGGCAGCTAAACCGTGGCCCCCCCCCCCGGTGTGCCTCATCCCCCCCCCCAAGGTCTCACCCCCACACTGCCCCTTCTCCACACGGCCCCGCCCTCATGCCGCCCATTCTCCACAAGCCCCTGCCCTCACGCCGCCCTTTCCCCGAGGCCCCACTCCTGCACCGCCTCTCCTCCCCCAGACCCGCCCCCTGTTCACTCCTCTTCGCCCCCTCCCTCCGTCACTCACACTTATGGCCAGTAAAAAGTGGAAGGGAATAGCCTTCCCACTTTTAAAAGTGATGGGGCCATGGCCCTCTGGCCCCCCTGTTCCAGTGCTCCTGGTTCCAGAGCCTGGGCTCCAGCCAAAACATTTAAAATGCAATTTTATAGCCTCACAGAACTAAGCCCCATGAACCTGAATCAGCTGACTCGGGTCAGCCACGGGTTTTTTATTGCAGTGTAGACATACCCTTTGACTTTTCAGGTGAAGGATGCCAAAATGTCTCTCTCTCTCTGCTTATATCTTCCAAAGGTCAATGACCTTATTTCAGGAAGCAGGAAGGTTTCCTGGAGCTGCAGCTTCCATCCCTCATTAAGTGACCATCCTCCACACTTGTTTGCCTGATGGCTTTGTCTACCTGGCATACAAACATAATTTCATTGTCTCTCCTTGCTCAAGTTACACTGGAGATATATTCAAGCAGGTGGAACCACATTCCTTTGCCTGTCTGCCAAACACACTTGAAGAACATATTGCCAGCACACATTTATAAGTTTTCATACACCACCTGTACGTATACCACACAATAATGTTGACCAGCATGTTGCCAGTTTGCATATGATACCTTACATGACACCCTTTAGATACAGATGATGACAAAAGTGAGTTGGGGTACACTGAGTCGGTCAGGCCAGCTGATACTCACTGCTACATACTGGGGAGCCCTGGGCCCTCTGGATGTTCCTACGGTCACAGCCAGGATTAGATCTCAGGAGTTCTTAGCTCCTACTGCCATTCCTAGTCCAGTAGGCCATCCTACCCCTCACTGCAAGCTGAGACAGGGTTCAAAGATCTCGGTTTGGTTTTGGCTTCTTCTGAATTAGGTTGACTGTACTTACCACGAAACATCAGGGCAAATATAAAAAAGGCCGTAGTAAATAGCAATATACCTTTTTATTTACGGTTATTATTTACATATTCAGCAATATTATTGCTTGGCTGATGTGCAAGAGAAGATACATTTTCTTACACGGGTAATTGTACACATCATTAGCATTTCACAGAAACAATACTTCAGCCAGCATCTGTACTCAATTTACAATCAAATTACATGAAAACGCAGCATTGTTATATACAGCACTTTATTTAAATAAAGACTAGCTTTCATCTACAGTGTGTGTGCATTTGTTTTTTCAAAACATTGTCATACAAAATCACGCTGGCAGCACTGCGGCTGTACAGGGTTAGTTCAGTCATTCAAACTGGGCTTTGCATGTTTTTATGCATCTCGTTATTATACAGGTTTCATTTATTAAAAATAAGGCAACTGGAGTCAATAATTGTCACTGAATGAAAGTAAAACAGTGAGAACATTCTGGATAACCGTCATCAGTGCAGCTGATAGCTATTAAAATGTTCTTGTGCTTTTACCCGAAGCAGATTTTATCTCTCATTTCTGTCTGTTCCAACGTGCATCTCGTCTCATTGGCAAACGCTTTGCTTTAATTAGCTGAGGTCTTGCTTCAGTCTCTCGCATGTCAACCAGCCTCTGTACACTTTCATATTTTTAATCAGTAGCCTGTTGTCTTTACTTTGTCATTCACACTAGCAGATAAATCTGCCCCTTTCATGATCCTCGCTGCTTGGTTGAAGTCTTTACTTCAAAACATGCTGTTTAATTTTCCTGTTCACTGATTTCCATTTGTTTCATGTTCAAATGATGGCCCCCTCCCCTGCTTGAGCATGCTGCATGCATTAAACTAGTGTGAACAGAAGAGTGAATGCCAAAAAGGCAATCCTCTTTCGTTTCACCTATGAATGAGAGTTGTTCTACCCTGTTATGGGATTCTCACTTTAACAGTGTGCTCTCTGTGTGTGTATGGGTACAGTCCGCCTATCCTACGGCACTATCAGCATCCCACAAGCTGACATGGATTCTCCCATAATTGCTAAGATATTGGGTGCAAAAGTTTGTGGGTTTGCACACATGGGGGCTTTTTTTAATTTAACAGACTGCCGCAGAATATTTAACTTCAACCAATGACGAATGCAGAAGTTCCAGACACCAATAATAAAAGTACTGTAACTATACTTGAAAGAAGGAGAAGGTGACCGCATGGTATCCTGCTGCTTTTACATTTTCCGGTTCATAGGAGGGGAATCCAAGGATGACCGAAAACGTCTACCAGTTGGGGTGGCTGGGGTTGATGTCTGCGCTTGTGGCTGAGTGCCAAATTGAGTTTGGAGACTGCTCAGGATGTCATCAAGCTTTTGGTCCATCTGCGTGACCTGTTAGGAAATCACAAAGCGGATGGTCTATCAGATGGTCACACACCCTCTGCCTGTTCACTCTTATGCTTACCTACATGTATTTTAAAAGAGAATGATGGTGGTGCTGCAAAGGGGCAGCCTGATAATATTGGAAATAGAAATATTTTGTACAGCACTGGCACCTTCACAAATCCATGTAAACCAAATACAAAAAACAAGAGGCTTCTACAACTCCCCAAACCACTGTGTTGTGCACAGTTATGTGCTTAGACTAATGCGAAGATCAAACCTTACGTCGGGGTGGCCAACCTGAGCCTGAGAAGGAGTCAGAATTTACCAATGTACATTGCCAAAGAGCCACAATAATACGTCAGCAGCCCCCCAGCAGCACTTCCTGCAGCACTTCCTGCCCACTGGCAGCCCCGCCGATCAGCACCTCCTCCTCCCTCCCCGCACCTCCCGATCAGCTGTTTTGTAGCATGCAGGAGGCTCTGGGGAGGCGGGGGGGAGAAGCGAGGGCACTGCAGGCTCAGGGGAGGAGGCAGGAAGGGGTGGAGTGGGGACAGGGCCTGCGGCAGAGCCAGGGGTTGAGCAGTGAGCACCCCCCGGCACACTGGAAAGTTGGCGCCTGTAGCTTCAGCCCCGGAGTCGGTGCCTATACAAGGAGCCGCATATTAACTTCTGAAGAGCCACATGTGGCTCCCGAGCTACAGGCTGGCCGCCTCTGCCTTACGCTATAATAAAGTCACTGGGAAACCACAGAAATAGCAGATTAGTGGTCCTAGAAAGTAGGCCCAGCAAAGGCTAGTTGAGTCATCCCCTCTGGCCCTCTGCATTTTGCAGCATTCCCAGAAGTGCCTTATTATTATTCTATCTTAGGGAGGGTGCCTCCTTTGAAGATCTGCTTTGACAATCTATTTCACTGCTCAAATTATCTTAATTCCTCCCTCTCCCCCCAGGTTTATTTTACACTTCTGCCTTCCTCAGATATTGGCCATTAGTCCATATTTTACTATCTTGGGACACTGAATGATCCCCTTCCTACATTTATGATGGACAACTCTGTGATATGTATTATGATTGGCGATTTAGCTAGTACTATGTGCATTTATGTATATCATTCGAAGGCTGGCCTATAAAGAATATTGGAGCTCTAGTTTGCTGGTAAATTATGGATCTATGGTATAAGGACTAACTTTCTATTAGAAGCTTGATTTTGATCGCTCCTTTCACTTCATTAAATCACTGGCTTTCCAGACTAATTTTCTCATGCATGTTCTCTTCTCTAGACAGAGAAGAACTTTTTACTTTTTCTGTTGACGGCTGGGTTCTATCCAACAAGGTGCCTTGGAGATGCAAGTTTGAAAAAACAAGAGGATTATTTTGCTTTTGGAAAAGTCTTCTCGTGTGTATGAAATGTCATTTCAAACATGATTTGGGCCAAGATTTTCAAAAATGAGTTGTGGTTTTGGGTGCCCAACTGAAGGCTGCTTGAAGGGCCCCGGTTTACAGAGGGTGGACGCGCACTTTCTGAAAATCATGCCCCTTCAAGGTGTGTCAAGCTGGACACTAATGAAAATGGAGGCACCCCAAAATCACTAATCATGTTGAAAAATCTTGGCCTCACCCCAGAAACTCCACATTGGTATTATTCAGTCATTGCTGAGGGATTGGTCCACACTACAAAATGTTGCCACCTTCAGCATCTTGTGAGCGAATCATGATTAAACCCGTAGCATTCCATCACAATTATCTGACAGGATGCTGAACATGAATTGTTCTGGGCTCCTGTGACTGGAAAGTCCTGGTCAGTATCATGTGAGCTGCCTCAACTGTTCGCAACAGGGCTCGAATGCAGTACAGCTGGGTAGTGCAAGCGAGCCCAAGGAGAACTAGTATTTTAAGGAATGTTGGATGGTTCATTTTGGAGTTATCTGATGTGAAACTCTGAACCTTTGAAAACTCTGATCCATCCCCACTGGGTCTAATGATGGTTGAACCTTTAAAGTGATATTGGATCTACACAAAGCTTTCATTTAAAAAAATATTTCTAGCCTTTTTTGTTTTTTTTAAAAAGATAGCTTAGGAAATTTACAATAGCTGCCAGGATTGAACATCTATCAGGTTGAGATTTCTTTAAAAAACAATAGTAGCACATTATTCATTATCCTACCCCCACCTGCTCTCATTATACTCACCCACTGGCCACCAGAATGCCTACGTAAGTTACATCACCGTGTCTGCCGGTATCTTTACATATAGACAGCCTGCCACTTGGTGGGAAAGGCAGTGGTGGAGATCTGCCCCCCCAACAGAGAGACAGACACACCTACAGTCTCCCCGCTGAAACCCCTGCCCTTTAATTCAGTGATTCTCTCAACAGTGCAACCAGGAGAAACTGGCCATGCTCCTGCCAGACCCTAAGCAGTGATGCTTCCTGTCAGCCCTGGAGGAGATAGAATGGGACTAAATCTCTCTTTTAGCAGCAGAAGCTGCATTCCTTCCTTCACCATGCTAAACCCCTGCAGGGGCAATTAGGTAGGAGCAGCATTTCATTTCCACACATCTCCCTGCTTGAAGGCGTGAACAGGGTGGTATCTCCCACTACAACAGCATCATTTCTACCACAGAAGGGTTCAAAAGGGGAAAAACAAAAATCACAAGTCTCCAGGACAATTTGTTATTAATTTATTTCCTGTATATGGTACAGAAACAGCACTGTCCACCGCTACCCAGAAAAACCTTATTACTTAATCAACACTCTGTATACCAATCAGAGACCCACTGTATCTAAGATCTCCATTCCGCCACACATCCCTATATGGATCTGAAGGCAGCACCCTTCAAAAACAGGTCCGATGTGTGCCTATACCCCAGCCACTCTGCATAAATTATGAGTGAAGTAAGAGTACCATCATTAGCAAAAGACACTGAGGCATATGGGTAGAATGAATTACCTCTTCTTGTGTAATCAAATGTTGCAAAAGCTTCTAAAGTTCCTGTAATACTTATAATAGACCCATCTCCCTATAAAGTGGGTTGGCTTGAGGGTAGAAGGTCAGAGTTAAAGTGACTCTGGAACCTTAACTCCACATGGTTAACTTTCAAACTTTTATTTTTCAGCAGCTATTATGTTCTAGTAATGCTAGCTTAAAATAACTGATATACAACCTTAGTGAAGTTAACTCCAACAGTTGCCATAGACCTTTTATAGCTGGCTATATAACATTGCCACAACAACCAGGGACGCGGGTATGGCATGAACCTTTTGCTTTGGATTCTAAACTGCTAAAGACGGTCTGGGGTTGGAATTGGTTTGAGTGGAGGTGAGTTTTCAGAGACTCATGTTTCAGTGGTTAGAGGGTTTAGAAACCTTACTAATGATCTTAGGTCTGGTCTATACTACCCGCCTGAATCGGCGGGTAGAAATCGACCTCTCGGGGATCGATTTATCGCGTCCCGTTGGGACGCGACAATCGATCCCCAAATCGGCGCTCTAACTCCACCAGCGGAGGTGGTAGTAAGCGCCGCCGACAAAAAGCGGCAGAAGTCGATTTTGCCGCCGTCCTCACAACGGGGTAAGTCGGCTGCAATACGTCGAATTCAGCTACGCTATTCACGTAGCTGAATTTGCGTATCTTAAATCGACTCCCCGCTGTAGTGTAGATGTACCCTCAGAGGTTACTCAGGGACATAACCCTTAGTCCTGAGTCTGTTATGAAAAAAAGTGGGGGAGGGGTGGTATTTGGTGGTAGTGTCTCTAGTTTTTATTACAATCTCTAAAAGAAAATCCACCCAATTCCCTTGCTGGTGGCTGACAGGTCTTTATTGGAAGCCAATAAAACCTTGACTCATTTTATCTCAGATTTTTATCTGGCAATTATAGAGTACTTTGAATACAATGGGGTGGATTTTCCCTGTGTCTGAGCACCGCTTGGGGCAGGAAGGGGAGTGGAATGTCACGTTGCTTGTTACAGCGCCCTGATTCTCTGGGCTAGCCTGTGCTGGTCCTGGCCTAGGGTGAGTTAGAGCAGCCTCAGTGTTGCTCTAACTTATACTAGCAGCATGTGGTCCTTAAAGGACCAAACACTAACTGAAGATTGTCATGAGAGAATTCCATCCTCCTCCTGGCCCAGCATGCCCCCTATACCGTCTGCGGCACTCTGACCGTTTACTTGTCTTGTAACTCAAAAATCAGCCGGAAAGAGGTTGATGCTGTTACAGCAGCTCTCTCTCGAATTTGGTCAATGGTAGAAACAGACCTGTTCTCATTTCTTAACCCTTTGGAGCAATACATCAATGAAGTGACATGGGGGTGAATTTGGTCCATGCTGTCGGAAGCTCTGAAAACTTCTCATGGTTGGGGTAAAAGAATCCTGCCTTTCCTCTCCTCTGTGCCCTCTTTTTCCTCTTCTTTCTGGCCTTCTCCACTCCCATCTTCATCACAGCTGTTTACTGAGTGGTGGGACTGTGGATCAGAGGTGAGCGGATGACAGGGACTGACAATTGAGTTAAGTCACTTATTGAACAGCTCATTGTTGAGGTATTATGATGTCACAGTGGTGGGTGTGTATGGATACATCTACATTGTAGCCAAGGGATAAAAATAGCAGCGTGTGTAGATGTACCAATGCTAGCTGTACTCTGGCTTGCTCCTAAAAATAGAAGAGAGGATGGTGTGGGCTTCACACGTCTCAAACTGGGGGCCGTGACCCCTCAGGGAGTCACAAGGTTATTACATGGGGGGTTGCAAGCTGTCAGCCTCCACCCCCAAACCCCACTTTGCCTCCCGTATTTATAATAGCGTTAAATATAAAAAAAAAAGTGTTTTTAATTTATAAGGGGGGGTCACTCTCAGAGGTTTGCTGTGTGAAAGGGGTCACCAATAAAAAAAGTTGAGAACCACTGGTCTGCACGAACTATAAACCACAACCTCAGCTGCAGTGTAGATGGAGCCCATGTGTATAGAGTTCCATACACAGAGAAACATTTATGGAGACCAAAAATCCGCATGTTCTGTTAAGCATGTATTCGGCTGGAAATCTGGAAAATACTAGAGTTGAAAGGGTTAAGCAGCCTGGAATTAATTTACAAACCACAGCCTTGATTTTCTTGCTCCCCAGTTCTTGAAAAGCCTGTTTGGCTGACGCCAGTAGTGACTCAACAGAATCTTTCTTAAGCAGAAATAATGTACAGAGCAGAAATTAAACCAGAGTTACTGCACATGAAGAAGATGTGGGTATAAGAGCTTTAAGCAGGGAAGTACGACTGGGTGGATAAAAGACATTTTAAGGCCTTATGTAGTGAGATTTTGTCAATTTTGCTCTACACCATATGCTTGGATCTTAAATACATTATGCCAACATGTTTTATAATAATTCAAAAATACCGTGCTTCTCAATGTACAGTACCAGTTCAGTGAAAGTATGTAACTGATAATAGTTTTGTTACAGGATTTATGTATTTTCTCCAGCAGAAAGAAGCACCAAAGTTTTTGTTAAAAAAAAAAATAATCCACCACATAAAAAGAATTGCATATCACTTTACCAACAGAGAGAACATTTTGCACTTCCGTAGTGTCTTCTATACAAGGGCCTGAAAAAGCTTCCCAGTCATTAATAAATTGAGACTCACAACATTCCTATGCATGTTAGATACACACTGTATTTTAATGCCCATTTTACAGATGGGAACTCAGGCACAGAGAGATTAAGTGACTTGGCCAAACTCAGAGAGGAAATATGTGGCAGAGCTCTCCTGATTCTCAATCCTGTGCTTTAAGCAAAAATCCTCCAGACCCCTGCTTTATGACCCCAGTTCAGCTACATACATAAGCATGTGCCAACTAAGCATGGGCATAATCCCACTGAAGTCAATGGAATCACTCATTTAAAGAGAGATGCATGCTTCGATACTTTGCTGGATCGGGGGCTAGAAACTTGTTAAAATTGATACAAAATGTTAAGCTAGCCAACCTTGCTTAATAGGCTCAACTCAGGGCCTGTTTGAGGTATGTGGGGTTACTCTGAAGAGTCAAGGCTACCACATGAGTTAAACTTTCAGAATCAGGCCCTAATTTTCCCCAAGACACTCAGGCATAATGTAGCTAACCCTGCTAAATCTCCTAACAACTGCCACTTTCCCTCAGCCTGGCTGCAAACAGGACAAGTTGTCAGTTTGGAATAACATATCCAGGCAAATGCAAGGGCAAAGGGTTAAATTTTGGAACACATTTCTCAGCTGAGTAAAGTGAGAAGCCAGCAGGCCTTACCACAGAATTTTCAGAGACGTGATATGCTCCTCGTAGGCTCCTTGGAGACAGGTGAGTTTGGCAGCTGTCCACTGGCAAATGGCAACAAAACTTCTGCTCCTCCACATTACAAAAGAGCTCCAGAGACAATCTACAAACTTTAATGCTTTTAAATACCCTCAACTGCCCTTTAGAAAGGAAACTGGAAATGCAGTTTGAAATATGAAGTTGCTGTTATTGGGGCTTTAGGGTGAGTTGTTGAGATTTATATTTGTGTTAGCATTCCTTCTGAGAAGAAATTATGATTCTATAATGGCATGTGGTAGGGTTAAAAAAAAAGTCTTGGAACCAGCTCCTGTGAGTCATAGCAGGGAGCAAAGGGGAATCAGGTCATGTTAGCCACTGGGCCTCAGCAAGTCAGAGTTCTTAACCTTGAACACAGTATTTGCATTCTGTATCTGACTGTTTGTCATCTGTGGTTGCTTATAAGTCTGCCTTTGTGAAAACCAGGGCCTTTGGCCCCTTTTTAAATACTTCATTTTAGCCCAGTGAGTTCACACTGATTATCTGTAAAGGATTTCTGCAGTGTGAAAACGGGGACCCTAAGAATGGCAGCAATGTGGAAGACTGAATTGTGCTGTCAAATTTACCACAGGCTGGATAGATTCCTAATCATTATAAGTGAGCTTAATTTTTTCTCCATCTGTCTGCCTCTCCTCACACACACACAGACACACACAAAGCAAACTATACAATAAACAAAAAGGGAAAAAAGCGAATTGAAGTAGCCACATAATCTTCAAAAAGTTCACTCAATTTAAAACAAAAATGTTCCCCTTCATGGGTGTGTCTGCCTTTTAAATATTATTTCTGGAGGGTTGGAAGGCAGAAATCAAATATGTGAACAACTCACTGACTTGCACTGCTTCCAGATGAGGAGTATAAGGGGAAGATATGCTGCTGGAACACTAAATTGTGAACCCACAAACATGCTTATGTTCTAGTAAGTGGATGTTGGCTTGGATTAAATTTTTTAAAAAAGTTTTCACCTTCTGAAAATTCCTTTTTCCTTGGGCACATAGCAATCCAGACTTCCACAATCCCAGCAAAGCTGATCAAAATAGCTGAGCTGAACAGCAGAGTCTTTATGAAAATCTCCAGAATGTTAGTGCCATAGTGCAGAACACAACACTGGGATGGGGGATAGAAGACGGGCTTTTCAAAGACCTTATTCCAAAACTTCACAATGTGCTTGGTTTATAGCTCAAGTGCATTGTCTTTGATCTCCTGTTTGCCTAATAATTAGAAATGGGCAAACTAGTAGTTGCACCGATGGATTTGATAACTCTAACCCTCTTTTCTTTGCTTGTGAATTACCAGACTCATTTTTACCTATTTATCTGCTATCAATAGACGACTTTATGCAAACATCTATCAGTCTAGTGGTGCTGCTGAAACTCTTCATTTTAACTATGGCCTTGTCTACACTGGCAAGTTTCTGGGCAGTAAAGTGGCTTTCTGCACTGTAACTCCCGAGGTGTACACACTGCCAAGCCACTTAGTGCGCAGAAACTGTGCAGTTGCAGCACTGTAAAAAAAAACAAAAAACACCCCGACGAGAGTTGTACAGCTTTCTGCGCTGGGGGTACAGCACCGTGGTGCCAGTGTAGACACGCTGGTTGATGCACCGCAATTGCCTCTGGGAGGTGTCCCACAATGCCTGTTCTCGCCTCTCTGGTCATCGGTTTGAACTCTACTGCCCTGCCCTCAGGTGACTAACCGTGAGTCCCACCTCTTAAATTCCTTGGGAATTTTGAAAGTCCCCTTCCTGTTTGCTCAGTGATGCATGCAGTGGTCTCAGCACATCTTTTCAGGTGTCCATGTCTGCTCCACACACCAGGCGATCCCCCGCTTGGAGCAATGCCAAGCTGCTGGACCTCATCAGCATTTGGGGACAGGAGGCTGTCCAGTGCCAGCTACACTCTAGCCGTAGGAATTATGATACCTACGGACAGATTTCATAATGCATGACAGAAAGGGGCCATGACAGGGACACACTGCAGTGCACGGTCAAAGTGAAGGAGCTGCAGAACGCCTACCACAAGGCGCGGGAGGCAAACCGCTGCTCCGGTGCTGCGCCCACGAGCTGCCAGTTCTACAAACAGTAGAACGCGATACTTGGTGGTGACCTCACCTCCACTGCGAAGGCCACTGTGGATACTTTGGTGGTTCGCACGCCAGTTGAAAGTGGACCTAGGCAGGAGGAGGAGATCTTGGACAAGGAGGGGGAGGGGGAGGAGGACCCAGAGGCAGAGGATGACTCGGAGGCCAGAGATGCATGCAGCCAGGAGCCCTTCTCTACCCTGGAGGAGGCTAGCCAGTCACAGCTGTCAGATCTTGGAGAAGCGCAAACAGGAGAGGAGGCCCCTGGTAAGCAGATTTGATTTGGGGAATTGCTGAAGTGAGTTGTTGGGGGCAGGAGGGTGGCAGAAAGCAGGCTTGTGTCTGTATGATGTGCGTACCACCACATGCCTAGTCTGAGCAGTGGAACAGGGTGTTGATTGACTCCCTCACTTCACGGGAACCTGCCTCAGAGATCTCCAGAAAACTCTCGTGGAGATACTGGGCAATCCGCTGCCGCAGGTTCTTTGGCAAAGCTGCTTTGTTTCTTGCCCCATTAAGGGTAACTTTCCCATGCCACTCTGCCATCACTTGGGGGGGGGGGGGACACCATTGCTGCACACAGGAGAGCCGCATAAGGGTCAGAGTGGAAGACGCAGTCTTGGAGAAGACCCTCCCTTGATTCCCTGCTTACCCTCAGCAGTGAGATATCTTCCATAATATCTTCCACAGTCTGTGGAAAACATGGAGACAGTAATGATTATAAGCCCCCCTACAGTGATAGCTCTCCCTAAGAGCCACTTGCCCAGTGTACAGCCCAGTCCTGGAACACTGATTTCCCCTGCCCATGTGGTTACTCACCATTTTGGGGGTCTTGCGGCTTGTGTGCTTGCCTGGGGTCAGCCAGTTAGTGACAGGTGTGTGAGTACTGGCTGTGTTTTACATCACTGAATCAGTGGTCTGTGTGTTGCAAACAATACTGCTTCTGTAAAATGTTGCATTTTGGCTTCACAGATATGACCTTGGGAGCCCAGCCTCCTTCTTTATTATCGCTGGCTGAACGGCTGCGCAGAATTAGAAAGTGGCCACGGAAAACTAAGGAGGACTTTCTGCATGATGTTATGATGCACTCCGCCGCCAAGAAACAGAAATTGAAGGAGTGGCGGGACAGCAAGAAGAGGGACCGAAAGGAGAACGGGGCGTGCCAGAATGAAGCCACCAAGCAGCTCTTAAACATTATGCAGCGCCAAGCGGACACGCTCCGGCGCTACTAGCACTACAAACCGAGCAGTTCTGTGCCCTGCAGCTGCTGTCGCAAAACTCTTTCCCCCCAGACACCGCCAACACACTCTTAACCTCCTGGCTCCAGTCTGTACCCGCAGCATTCTACTCCTGCCCCGTCACAGTCCAGCCCTGTGGACTCCCAGTACCCACTGCACTCAACACCCGTCCTTTTGCAGTTTAGCCCTGCTGAAGAACAGTACCCACAGGACAAGGTTGCAAATGATATCTGGACATACACAAATCTTTAATCGTCCCGGGCCCCCACCTCCTCCTGGGACCCTCCCTTCCCCCATCCCCAACGGTGCTGATATGTTTTTTTGTTTGTCTCTCTCCTCCAGTTGTTGTTTTTTAATAAAAGAATTGTTTTGGTTTGAAAGCAATCTTTATTCCATTAATTGAAAGCAAACAGAGCCCTGGAAAGCAACAGACAATTTTCTTAAACCTTCACAGTGCATCATCTGCACCAATCACAATCACCTCCTAGCATTACAAGCACTGCACTCCCGAGCATAGCAACAAATATTAGTGGCTTTCAGATTCAAATTGCTGCCTCAAGGTATCCCTGATCCTTATGGCTTCGCGCTGCACCCGTCTAATAGCCCAGGTCTCTGGCTGTTCAAATTCAGCCACCAGGCACTGAGCCTCAGCCGTCCAGCCCTGAGTGAAGCTTTCACCCTTCCCTTCACAAATATTATGGAGTGTACAGCACGCGGCTACAAACATAAGAATATTGTCATCGGCCAGGTCCAGCCTCCCATATAGCAGTGCCAGTGGGCCTTTAAACAGCCAAAAGCACAGTCAACAGTCATTCTGCACTTGCTTAGCCGGTTGTTGAACCGCTCCTTGCTGCTGTCAAGGTTCCCCGTGTATGGCTTCATAAGCCATGGCATTAAGGGGTAGGCAGGTCTCCCAGGATCACAGTGGGCATTTCGACTTCCCCTATGGGTGATTTTCTGGTCTGGGAAGAAAGTCCCTGCTTGCAGCTTCCTGAACAGGCCAGTGTTCTGAAAGATGTCTGCGTCATGCACCTTTCTGGACCAGCTTGTGTTAATGTCTGTGAAACACCCACAGTGATCCACAAGAGCCTGGAGAACCACAGAGAAATACCCCTTCCGATTAACGTACTTGGTGGCTAGGTGGTCCGGTGCCAGAATTAGAATACGCATGCCATCTATCGCCCCTCTGCAGTTAGGGAAGCCCATTTGTGCAAAGCCATCCACAATGTCACGCAAGTTGCCCAGACTCATGGTCTTTTGGAGTAGGATGCGATTAATGGCCCTGCACACTTCCATCAACATGAGTCCAATGGTCAACTTTCCCACTCCGAACTGGTTAGCGACCGATCGGTAGCAGTTTGGAGTGGCCAGCTTCCACAGTGCAATCACCACGTGCTTCTCCAATGACAGGGCAGCTCTTATTCTTGGGTCCTTGCGCCGCAGGGCTGGGGCGAGCTCATCACACAGTTACATGAATGTGGCTTTCCTCGTCCGAAAGTTCTGCAGCCACTGCTCGTCATCCCAGACGTGCATGACGATGTGATCCCACCACTCAGTGCTTGTTTCCCGAGCCCAAAAGCAGCATTCCACTGTGGTCAGCACCACTATGAATGCCATAAGCAATCTTGTGGCATAGCTACTATGCGTGGTGAGATCAATGTCGAACTCCTCTTGCCTCTGTAGTTTAAGGAATAACTCCACTGCCACTTGTGACGTGTTAGTGAGAGCGAGCAACATATTGGTCAACAGTGCGGGATCCATTCCTGCAGATCAAAGAGGCAGAGCGTGCAGTACACAAAACATTGAAAGATGACGCCAAATGTGGACGGAAGCACAGGGATTGCTGGAATGCAAAGCAGTCCATCACGGGACCCTGGGACAGGACCCAGGATGCCCCGTGACCCCGTTCATCTTCCCAGAACTCTTAGCGGCAGAAGAGGAAGAGATGCTCTGTGGGATAGCTGCCCACAGTGCACTGCTCTGAATACCACCGCAAGTGCCGATAGTGCGAACACACTATTGCGCAGGCAGCTGACAGTGTGAACACACAAAAGTGGTTTCCCTTCAGTGCTCTCTGAGTGGCAGTGTAACTGCCTGCGATGTAACTCTGCCAGTGTAGACATACCCTGTGTCTCAATAGTCACCACTCATTATTTGTGGACGACAACTTGTCTATTTGAGAAAATGTGTATCCATTTTAACTAAATTAGGCACTGGGAGGGAAGGAAAGGTGTTGATCGGTGGGGTCACCGGCGGATGGGAAGCATTGGGGGAGGGCGAGGAGCTGGCTGCCAGTGGGTGCTAAGCACCCACTAATTTTTTTCCATGGGTGCTCGAGCCCTAGAGCACTCACAGAGTTGGAGCCTATGCTACTCATCCCTTGCAGAAGATGAGGTGCCAGACTGGGTAATTGAGGTATCTAGCGAAATACCCATATTGATGCCACCTTCATAGAGATTTCACTGTGTGAATATTTTGATTGATCTGCAAAACAGGGAACTACAACTCCCATCAGATCCCTGCCCACTGTGCATACCCTTCTTCCTGGGATTATGTTTCCCATCAGCCCACTCCCTATTGCACTTCCCCTGGCCATTTAAGAGGAAAGCTACTGCCCAGAAAGTGGCAGGACTCTGTTTAGGGGTGGGAGCTGCATAGCAGCAGGCAGTTGCGGAGAAGCCCCAGGACCTGTATGTCGAGTTGCATGTGGAACAGGTTGTGGGTGCCAGACATCACAGCTGGGAGCCAGTGACTGGGCAGGGAACCAGGACAATAGCAGCCCCAAAGAGAGACGCTAACTGAGCCTGGCCTGGAAATGCACAGATGTTTATTAGCTTGAATAGAGACTGGATTGGAGAGGGCACTGAGCCTGAAGAGCCCTGACTCTTGATTGGACTGCTCCAGAGACCCAAACAGGAGCCGCTATTGCTCACTTTGAACTGGAACTGTTTAAGCCTCTGTACCTAGGGCTTTGCAACCTTTCCTCTTTCCTGCCAGCCCTAGTAAAAACCTTCCCTTGGCATTGTGTCTGAGTGGTTATTGGGACCCACTAGGGCTACAAGGCCTAGCTGCCGAAGCACCTACAGTACTGCCCTCTGAGCTACGGTACACCAGGCATGCGACTGGCACCCTAGAGGTTTGGGGTACAGAGTAACCCCAATAATTACACGATTAAACAGATAATCAGTGGCCAACTCTGCAAGCCATTGTGCATCGGCACAATTCCTCATCCCACTCCCTTAAGAGTAAAATATGGAGGATCAGTTCCTGCTCTCAGTGAAGACAATGGGAGTTTTACCACTGATTTCAATGATCAGGTTCTAAAAAAGGAAAAAAGAAAAACAGAGCTAATTTCAGTGAAATCTGTTGTTCTGACAGATACGGCCCTTGGAAACATTAAAAATAAATATATAATCCATCTGAATATCTTGTTTGACTTAGTCCCCCTACCTCTTACCAGATATCTCTTGTTTATTTTCATTTCATTAAACTTATCTATATAATTCCTCCATTTTCCAATCCTCCCTTCCTTTATCCCAAACATACCCACCCATTCTTAGGTCAGGTGTTATGGCCTTTAGTGGCCTAGAATATATTAACCTTTATTTTAAGTATAGTTTCATTTGTTTTGGTTTCCATCTCCCTTTCCTGTTTAAATGAAAACACAAATGTCTATTCCTCTGCAGTTTGTTCCTGGGGTGTTTCCTGTTGCTATTCTTTCAGTGAGCTCTATAGTCTTAAATTCCCTACACCACAGTCACAATGGTTAACCTTCATGCTAAGAAGACTGCTTATAATTGCGGCTTCTGCTGTAATACACTGTCCACACTTCATCACCGGGCTGCTCTCAAGACTCACAGCTGTCTGCTTATTTCTAAGTTAGGCTTGGTCGACACACAGATTTTGTATCAGCACAACTATATTGGTTGAGGGTGTGATTTTTTTTTTTTAACCAGAACAGTTCTAGTGGGATGATCCCTAGTGTGGATTCAGTTGTACCCATGTAAAAGTGCCTTATACGAGTAGAACTTATTCCCCTTCCCATATGGGAACAGCTACAGGGGCACCTTTCTAACTGTGTCCATGCTAGATGGGTTCTGTGCAGCTTTAACTATACTGGAAAAATTTAAAGTAATACAACTTTTTGTGTGTAGACAAGGCATTATAGAGGATCCCTTGAAACTGCGTTTTTCCCCTCATCCCCACCCCTCCAACAGGTACGTTGGCAATTGTTTAACTATTTCTCTAGTGATGGAAATATGGGTTGGGTTTTTTTGCTGTAAGGTTTTTCATTCTTTTCCCTTTCGGGGCCTGCTCAGATTCTCCTTGTAATCTTGCCGTCTGTATTTGCGACATCACAGTGCAACCGCACCCTGCATGATGCACTGCCATTTCTTAGCTAGTTACACGGTTGTGGCTACAAGTTCTGCTGCAAAACCAGGGTGAAAAAAATCAAAGCTGGCCCAGACTAAAGGGCACATATGCAGTTTTTATGAGTCACACCTTTATTTCACAACATATGCTTCATTATAAGCTGCCAATTTTTTTTCAGCCCCAAACAACATTAGACAGAGAGATGCACTGGAAAAAATACTAAGCACTTTTAATTGTGCCAAGGAAGAACTGACTAAGGAGGTTAGACAGACTCTCCAGTTAGCTGGATGCGATGGTCTTGTTATTTGTTCGCAGCACAATCCTTGGTGTAAGTAGCATGGTATCACACCCTCCATTATCTGAATTTTGTTGCTTTTACTTCCTCTTCTTAAAGCTGTGTTAAATCTCTACTACCATAAATTATATCTATCCATTTATTGGTCTGGCTAGGCGTTTCTAGTGGCTGTGAGAATAACGTTATTTATGGCACTCTCAATGCTTTCATTAATTTTTGCATAGTGCTTATGTAGCATGGGAAAAAAATGCCTTACAAACATGACAGGTGGACAGATAGGCAGCACCTATTGCATCACTCATGGTCAATAATTCTTACATTATCCAGGATCTTATTGCCAGCAAGTTGCTTGACCTGTCCTACATGACTGGGACGGTAGGACTGGGGTTAGCTCAGCTCATCCCTGCCAGATACTCAGTTTGCCACAGATCTTGAATCAGGGAGGATAATTCTGGAGAGGGAGAAGCCCCTCTATAGCCTTCTCAACTCAAATGCAGCAAAAGCTCACCCAACTTTAAGTCATTTGAGTGTCTCTGGTGAAACTGAGTCCAGTGACAAGACTAACTTGCCCATCCAAGTAAACGATAAACCTCTAGGCACCAAAGGTTTCCTAGAGTAGTTGTTAGATGATGTGTCTAATAGGGCAATGACATTTTCAGGACTCGTTATTATTCGGCTTGCAACTCATATCTAAGAATAAGCTCTACCATTCATTCACATACAGACATAAACAGAAAAAACCCCACTGCAAATGATCAGTCTATTTTTCCTATAGGGAGAGTCTGTTATTTATAACACCACTAGGGCAATGCTCAGACATTATAGTTGGGGGAGGGGCTAGATTAACAGAGATGTAAGTACTACAGAGGAGAGATGGTCCAGTGATTGGGGGCTAGCTTTGGACTCTGTAAAGCCAGGTTCTATTCCCAACGGTGGTATAAACTTTCCCTCTAACATTCTACAAGCCACTTAGGCTCAGATCCACACAGGTATTTAGGCTTCCAACTTCCACTGAAATACCTTTGGGGGTCTGGGCCTTAGTCTCTCTGTGCTTCAGTTCTTCAGCTGGAAAATGGGAATAAGAGTATTTCCCTACTTTGCAGGGCTGTTGCCAGGATAAATACATTAAAGACTGTAAGGTGCTCCGATACTCTGGTAATGGGGGGGCATAGAAATTCTTAAGATAGCAGACAACTGAAATTCATTAGACTAATAAATCAATTTTAGTGGCTAATTATGAATTATTATTTTTATGAGGAAAACTATGGAGAGGAGTGCTGCATTTTGTCTTTCCCCTCTTTCTACTTGTATCAATTTTTGTCTTGCTTTCCTTTAGTTCCACAGCTACTTTTCACCCAAACACTGATCGTACTTATGCTCAGAGGTGCTGGAACAATTTTTATAGCGGGGGTGCTGAGAGCCATTGGACAAAACTGTGATCTCTGTATACAATGGAAACCACTTCAAGCCAGGGGGTGCGGCAGCACCCCCCATACTCCTAGTTCCAGCACTTATGCTTATGCTCTGGGACAGCTGGGAAGTGGTACCATTAGCTTTTGAGGAGAAGGATACGTAGAGCTGGATGTTACCCTGTGTAATGTTGGCATTAGAGACCAACAGTTAGGTAGGCAACCTGTACAACTGGCTTCAAATTTGGTTCCAAAACCTGAACAAAAATTGGATCTTTACTGCTTTTGAATGTTATTACAAACTAGAAACTTAGAGAAGGTAATTGAAAGGATTTGTTAGGGCTTGTGAATCATACGAATCTAGGGTGACTTATTGTTTCACACTGAGTTATATGAACCCTGCAGTTTCTTGTGATTTAGGCAAGACAAAGATCATGTGAAACTGAGCAGGTTTGACTGAGTTAGAGGATAGAAGCAGCGGGTCCACAGAGATTAGAGCCAGCTAAAATGTTGAGTGAAACCCCTGTATGTAAGGACACAAAGGACCCTAAGGATACAAAACACAATGAACCATGCCTCAAGCAGCAAGTAGGAGAACTCCCTGACCAGGAAGTTCTTATGTTTATTAACAAGTGTAGTATGGCTCCAACGGTCAGCAGAAATGGAATTAACCTGTAGTGGGGAAGAAAAAGCAGGATGCTCCATTTTGGGAAGAGTATGGGAGAAGAAGAGAGGACCAGCGACTATTTTGTGACCTAAAGCACCCACAATACTTACACACTTGTATTTCTCTTACTGTTCTTTCTCCCTCTTGATATTGGCACTTCTATGAATGGCATGGCAGTGCTGGAATGCTGGTTGGTGATGGGGTTGTGATAATGCCGGGGAATAGATTAAACCAGGAAGCAAATGAATGCGTGTCTAGTGACTGAAATGGGGCCCGGGAGACAACAAACCTGAGCTCTATTTTCAGATACACTGGGGGGTGTATGTCTACACTGCCACTGGGTGAGCGCATCTCCCAGCCTAGGTAGACAGACACATGCTAACTCTGCTTGAATTAGCACACTAAAAATAGCAGTGTGGCCATGGCAGAATGGGCAGCGACATGGGCTAGCTGCCCAAGTACAAGTACCCGACACCCTGGATCTGTACTCATGGGGCTAGCCTGTGCTACTGCCCAGGCTGCAGTATCCACACTGCAATTTTAAGTGCCCTAACTCGAGCAGACCTAGCATGTGTGTGTCTACCCCAGTGGGGGGGCATGCTCCCAGCTGCTATGTACACATACTCTGGGTGACTTCGGACAAGTCCTTTAACCTGTGGAAGGGCAGGTCCAGGCACAAACTTGCACTGAAATAACTCAATCAGTTGTAATATACACCTTTTGTTATTTCAGGCACGCTGTGCATAGATACTTATTTCAGCATAAAATGTCCTATTTCAATGTAACTTAAACAGGTAAAAAGATTGTTAGATGGTGAATAGCTAAACTGATCTAGAGCACTTGTAAATCTAAATGAGAGTATCCATGCACGGACTTGCACTGAAACAAAAGGTGTGAATGAAAATTGATGCAATTATTTCAGTGCAAGCCTCGAGTCTCCCAGCTCACCCATTTGCCAAATGGATATAACAACACTTATCCTAGCCTCAGACAAGTATTACGAGGCCTAATTCAAAATTGCAAGGCAATTTGAGATCCCTGGATAACAGAAGTGCAATATGTTGTTATTAATAAAAATATTTTTCTATTTTTCCCACCACTCAGGTATTTTAATTGCTTGGATTACAAAACACCACTGTTTGCTTATTAAAACAGAAGTAAAATATTATCAGTTACACCACCCTAGGGTAGGGCTGCCTTTAGAGATTTAGACCTGCTTTGCTGCACCTGTTTGTTTTTGCCAAAGCCTCACTTATCACGAAAGTGATTTTCTATTCCAGCAGAAGGCTCATTTATACCAGGTCTGCAGCCAACGTCTTTTAAAGCAAGTTTGGAAAGATCCAAAAGGTGCTGGGTGGAATTCCAGTCTGTATGATTTTATCTTGTAAACACCATTATCCTCGGTCGTTACATAACATTAAATATGTCCATATATCAATGCAAAGTAAGGGCTTGATCCTACAAGGCCCTATGCCTTTCAGGTCCAATCGAGCAAAAACATTTAAGGCCGTGCTTAATTTTAAGCATCTCCGGAGTCCCACTGACATCAAATACATTGCTGGATTGGGGCCAAAGGGCTCAGCACCTGCAGCAGTGATCCCTGAAAGGGCCAGCATCCTCACACAGCTGCTTGGTAAATGCTTGAGAGAGACTTACGCCAAAGACTTGATCATTCATTGCTCAGAGGTAAAGAATACATCAAAAAGTAGAAAGTTGGGGTTTAATACGTCACGGAGTGAGCAGGGAGAGGACTGGACATGTATTTTTCCCCCCGTCAAGCTGAAAATTTGCATGTATAGCATATTATATATTTATATGCATGTGTGTGTGTGTGTGCATAAATATTTTATTAAGATGATGTTAAAAAAAATTGTGAACAGAGTTTGAGCATAGAAGTTTCTGGTTATCAGAGAATAACATACAGATTATCGAGGGTGCAAAGTTTGGCTTAAGATCAGGTGGCATGAGGAATACTTAATCTGCAATATCCCCGATTGGGAGTAAAAGGTTGATGGGTCAAAGTACAGACATTGAGATATGAGAGTATGAAATTCATAGAGTGATTGTGTTTGGGTGTGGAGTATAATGAGTGGATATGATGATGAGGATGGATTGACCCTCATTTGGTGAGATTTAATGTTTAGGGAGTTTATGGTTCCAGTTCATATG
Organism: Trachemys scripta elegans; assembly: GCF_013100865.1. Taxonomy (NCBI): domain Eukaryota; kingdom Metazoa; phylum Chordata; order Testudines; family Emydidae; genus Trachemys; species Trachemys scripta. Next base: position 125,813,115 of record NC_048298.1, read on the forward strand.
ATCCAACAGAGAAAGTCACTTGGTCCCTTTCTCGTAGTGGGAGAACGATGTCACTCTGGCTCTATTACACTCTCTCTTTTGTTCTCTCTCTTTCTCTCAAACTACCTTATGCAAAATGCAAGTTTAAAGTAGGAAATACAGTAAGGTAGATTTTTCCAAATCCAGAATCTAAATTGTGGACATTTTACTTTCCGTTCTGGCTTGGAAATAGACGAGAATTTCCAAAATCATCATGGCTACAACCCCAGGGGAGAGGCTAATAAAGCACCAATTTAAGTACAGAAAGGGAGGAGTCCTGTTTGAACTTTGCTGAGCCAGATGGATTACCTGCAAAAGCTATGAAGATGCTTGTGGCAGAGGCACTGCCCTGTACCTGTAGCTGACAAACAATGGGAAACAGGGTGGAGGATGCAGGGCTGTAATTGCCAGATAGCTTTCTTTCTGGTGAGACACATGTCAAGCCAACAAAAGCCTGGCTGAGCTTTTTGTTGCATACCATTGCACTGTTCAATAAAAATGTTTGCTATAGTTACTATCCTTCTTGCAGGTCTTTAGAATTACATATCCTGGTGCTCATGAGGGTGAAGTATAATACAGATCTTGCTTTGAGAGTAGACAATATTTTGTGTCGCTTTCTTTTCTGTTGTTTTTCCATATGATTTTATTGCAGAGAAAATGCACAGCAATAAGAAAAAAGTGCATGTACTAACATGACCGTCAAGGTGCAAAGATATAGGAAGGACCTGCTGAGATTTCACAGTGCTGTCCTTTGGGGAACCCTGCAAGTTTCATTAAAGCCTTGGTTTATCAGCCTTTCTGAGGTTCTGAGGCAGAGCGCAGATCCACAGGGGTCCTCCCTAGACGTTTCTGCAGTAAGGGGAAGATAGGAAAATACTGTAGTTCAGGCCCAGGTGTTTCCCCAATTGAAAATTCATTAATAAAATAATGTGCTTCTATAGGCTTTTTCACCTAGAATCCCTCAGATTTAACTGCTTACTTAGCCTCCCTGCCGTGACTTTTGAATTGAGACGCTATCTTAAAGTAATCTAGAACAGTGCTACTCAAAGCCGGTCCACCACTTGCTCAAGGAAAGCCCCTGGCAGTCCAGGCCGGTTTGTTTACCTGCCACATCTGTGGGTTCGGCCAATCGCGGCTCCCACTGGCCACGATTCGCCGCTCCAGGCCAATGGGGGCTGCGGGGAGGGGCGGCCAGCACATCCCTTGGCCCGCGCCACTTCCCGCAACCCCCATTGGCCTTGGATGGCGAACTGCGGCTAGTGGGAGCCACGATCGGCCGAACCTGTGGACGCGGCAGGTAAACAAACTGGCCCGGACTGCCAGGGGCTTTCCCTGAACAAGCGGTGGCCCAACTTTGAGAAGCACTGATCTAGAACACACAATGTACGTTCAAAGACGTATTCACAAAAAGTAACACTTGGGCTATTTGTTGTGAAAGAAAATGTCCACCTGTTTACAGTAGGAATCATCTATTATATTAAGCTTTGTATATCGGTGTTTGTCAGAATGAAAAAAATCTTTGTATCTTTTATCTAACAAATACATTTTACAAAAATGATGGGCAAAATTTTTAATGTTCTGTATTTCAAATCCCAGGAGCATCTCATATGCTTGTGTGTCTGCACCAAGTAGTAAATGCATAATGAAAATATTACAAAAATAACAATGCCTATGAATTCATGTCCTGGAAGTTATGATCTATAGTTTAGTTTTAGTCAACACTGTGCTCACTTCCTCCATGCATTCAAACAAGGGATGTCACACAGCCCGATAATCTGTGTGAAAGAGTCCTCTGAGACATTTTCTCACAACAGCAACATTTCAGAGAGGAGGAAAACATTCCTGCTGAGAAGGCGGCTTGGAGTATTTCCATTTTTATGCGATCACATGCGTCGCGCTCATCAGCAAATAGGAATACAGCTTCTGTGTCGTCTAACTTCTGTATATGGAAGCAGGCTCAGGAGGTAGCTCACTGGGTTTACTAGGAAATTCACTTGAAGCATCTGAGATATCATCTTTTCAGTACGCTTCCTAGACATAACCACCAATGATGAAAGGAAGGCCTCCTTTTCAGCTCGAATTCACTGGAACGAATCATTTTTAAGTGCCATCAACAACAACAAAACAGTGGTCTGAACTGCAGCTGCATTGATATTTTTTCCCCAGCCTTGAGTTTAAGGAAGGCACCAAAAAGTGCCTGAATATAACAAAAGTTGTGCGTCAGCACTTTGGTATTAAAAGAACCAGGGATCAAATCCCACCCCCTCACTGCAAATGTGAAGAAGGACCTGACTGCAGCAGAACTACTTCGGCTCTGCTTTGCAGGGGCTGTGGGGATTCCACTCCAAGGTTTGCAGTTCCTGCAGGCTGCACAGCAAAGCCCTGTGAGGCCCTCCATTGCCCCAAGAAGATGATGGGTGTGAGACGGGGCGGGGCCAAGGGCTCTATGCATACACTGAGGAGCATTTGGTTTTGTAGCTGTAGGGGCTACTGCAGCCCTGAGGATCCATGGAACAGATCCACTGCCACGCTGAGGCATGGAGCAGAGGCTTCTATCTCCTACTGCACATGAGCTATATATAGGGAAGAGCATCACGCAGAGCTGGACTGTCTCCAAGAGATAGATTGTGCTCCCATGCTTAGGCCTTGTCTACACTAAGAAAAAACTCTAGACTCCCCTCTTAGATTTGCCCTGACCAGCTAAAATTACACCTGCCTTGTTTACACTAAGATTTTAATGTATGTTAGTTAATACATGTTATTTAACACATGTTCAAAACATACCTTTTCCCCTAGAGTGGCCATGGTCTTACATGTCTACGCAGTGCGGGAGTGAGGAAGGCACAAGAAGCTTGCCCTCACATGCACAGCCCTTATGACAGCCCAACAGAATGGCAAATAATGTGCTTGGGAAATGCAGGGACTGCCAGCTCCATACTCCCCAGGGAGCATGCAGTGCTCCAAAGGAGACAGGGCAGAGGTACAGTAGCAAGCAAAGAGGTTTTCTGCCTCCTTAAAGCACAATGGTCCCCATTGCTTCCCATGGGATGGGCAGCTCCTCAGCCAGTGCAGTGACATGCAGCCCCTGCCTCAAAGAATTTACATTCTAAATAGACAGGACAGGCACAGGTTGGGGGAAAGGAAGTATTATTATCCCCATTTTACAGATGGAGAAACTGAGGCATTGATTACTGATTTGATCTTGCAAGGTGATGAGCAACCTGGCCCAGATCCAGCAAAGAACTTATGCGTGCGTACACACACACACACACACACACACACACACGGGGTTCTGTCTGATTGGTTGATTTAACATTTTAAAAACATCTCTCTAGGAAAAGGCCAGACTTTCAGAAATCAGATTGGCGGACACAGCTTATTCTGACATAACAAGAGTTCAGTAACAATGGGTTACAACAGAATGATCCACAGGCAATTAAGGCAGCCACATGAACACGTGTCCTAAGTACAGTGCCATATACCAAGGACTACCTCCTGCTGTGCTTATTCAACCCGATAGTCCTTAGCAGGCTTGGGCAAGTGAGGCAATGAATTACTCAAGTGAAGTCAGTGGTACTTCTATAAGTGAAGCAAGCTGGATTTGATCTCAAGTCACTGGAGTAACATTAAGAGTATCCTAATTACTCCCTTCTGACTGAATAATTGGGCACTCTAGATAAATGAAGTGATTTAAATATAATTTTAAAAGGCACACAGCACTGAGTGGACAGCTGAGGAAGATGAAGCCTTCTCGTTAGCCACTTCGTAATGAAACTCCAAGTGTGGCTCAAATTTCATCTGTCCTGCCCCGCTTCCATCAAATTTGCAGAGGTTAAAGAATTTATCAGCAAACCTAGGCTGAGTTTTGAGTGAGTCTTGGTATATTTATAATTTCCAGTGGGAGCCATTAAAAAAAACTCAGTGGTTTTGCATGGTTTCAACGCCAAACCAGACAACACTTAGTAGTTTGGGATGAGTTTTGCTTTGAGTTTTTGCATACAAATCCAAAACACAGGGCAGACTCAGAGGGGAGGAACCCATGCAAACCAAAACTGCTGAGTTTTGCACAGCTCTAATTGTAATCCCTCCACAGTTGTGTTAGGATTTATTATTGTTTGTATTGCGGTAGCAGTCAAGGGCTCCAATCAGCATCGGGGCTTCCCTAGCACATTGAAGACAGGATCCCTGGCCAGAAGAGCTTACAACCTAAACAGACAAGACAGATAAACAATGGAGGAAGGGAATACAACATACAGGCAAAGTTATTAGGGTATTGGTTGGCAAGACAACTGTCATTAGTTTCACAGACACCCCCTCTTGTCTATTTAGATTATTCACTCTTTGGGGCCGGGATCACATTTTCCTAAATGCAGACTGAGGGGAGGCTAGCCATGCAGCCCCGCCTCTACCCTCCCATCCACCGGAACCCCAAGCTGCCCCCCCCAGAGGCCAGGAAAGAATTGCTGTGTTTGCTTAATGGCAAAAGTATTGTGCATCACTAGTGATCCTGCCCGAGCCAGGTCGCTGTGTCAGCCTTGGGCGGGGGCATGACCACTTTGTGAGCAGGAAGGCCATAGATATAGACATTGCATTAGGTAGCTTCTGTAGCTACAGAAAACATTCCTGTGGCAAAAAAAGAGAAGCCCCGTAGTGTAGTGATTATCATGTTCACCTAACACACGAAAGCCCTGTAGTGTAGTGGTGATCATGTTCACCTAACACATGAAATGTCACTGGTTTGAAACCAGGTGGAATCAGGTCACTGTTCCTTTTTCTGAGTCCCCTCCTGCACTTTTAGTCTTAGAACAGACTGCGCTGTGAAATTTTACTTTGAATTATATCAATTATGAGTTAAATAATATGGAGGCTCTCTCTCAGTTATAGTCCCGGGTTCCTTAGCCTTTCAGCTGCTCTGATAAATTAACATTTTTGTTAGGGGTGGGGGAAAATTTTCATGAAGCCTTTTATAGGGACTAAATGCTATCTAGGACTCTGAAATAATCTTAACGTGGCCCATAGAGTGCAATCCTTCATTCTGGATTTGTCATTCCACAAGTTGAACTGCTCCTTACTACTGTCTAGGCTTCAGGAGCTATGGGAGCAAGGGGCAGGCTGGAGTAGGTGCGACCATGCGGTAAAGCCAGCTGGGAGAGCAGCCTGAGGCAGAAGTCTCCAGCTCGCATGATATTCCAGGCAGGACGAATCTCCATGAGATGAAACTTAAAGAAGAGAATGACCTGGAGTCACTCCCGTTCGGTGCTCTAAGAAGAGGACAGCCATGTCTGTCCAGGCACCCCCGATCGACCTCACCGAGGTCTGCCAGCTGAGCGGGGTTGAGTGGGACCCTGACTGGCAGGAGCCAGCGGACGGAGGCCCAGACTGGCAGCGGGCCGACCCGCTCAGCCCACTGCCTGCCTGGGGTTCCGATCATCCAGACAGGCAGCGGGCTGAGCGGGTCCGGTGGACAGGACCCCAGAAAAAAAGCGTGAAACGATTGTCTGCCGTTGCTTTCGGGGGGGGGGGGGGCTGACAACATGTACCCAGAACCACCCGTGACAAAGTTTTTGCCCCATCAGGCATTGGGAGCTCAACCCAGAATTCCAATGGGCAGTGGAGACTGCGGGAACTGTGGGATAGCTACCCACAGTGCCACGCTCCGAAAGTCGACGCTAGCCTCAGTACTGTGGACGCACTCCGCCGAGTTAATGGTCTTAATGGTCTTAAGTGGGGACACACACAATTGACTGTATAAAATTGACTTCTATAAATTCGACCTAATTTCATAGTGTAGACATACCGTAAGACAGCAAAGCAGGAGGAGGTTGGAGCAAAGTCCAGAGATCAAACTGAACCTCTACCTGCTCGCCCCCTCCCACAATCTCTACATCATCATCTTCTAGGAAAAGACTTTCTTGTGATACATCCAATACTTCCTGGCTTGAGTCAAGTCAGAAATCCAGTAGCATGAGAGAGGCTGATCTTGGACAAGTGACTTAACCTCCCCGTGCTACAGCTTCCCTTTACGTTGAGTAGGGATAAAAATACATGGCTTAATTAATGAAAGATGGAAAGTGCTTTGAGATACTCATGTGAAAGAGGAGTCCAAAGGCTTGTGATTAGTAGCCTCCTCTTATATTATTTCCACTGCCAAGTTGAGGCCTGAAGCCAGGAACTGTAGAGGTGCACGTAGTTACAAAAAGGTAGGCCATGATATTTAAAAAAAAATCCAATCCTAAAATCAGGCTTCTAAATTCAGATTTAGGCACTTAAATCAGAGCCTGATTTAAAATCAGACCATTTATTTCAATGTCTAAATATGGATTTAGGAGTGTAGCTGTGAGGTCCTATTTTGAAGAATGTGGCCACTAGTTAACTGAAACATTTCAAATCTCAAAAGAGGTCTGCAGTCTTTGTTTTATCATGTCCTGTATATAGTGCCACTGTGATTTGGGTGAAAGTTTGGGTCAGTTATTTTATCCAAGATCACCCTTCTGCAGCTGTTAAACTAAATAATCCTCCTGGGTATTACTCACAATGTGAAGATACGTATCTTGAAAACAAAATCCATTTCCTCACTGTATCTTTTCCTGCACTGTGGAAACATATGAGTTTGTTGTTGTAGGATTCAGCGTTGCCAACTTTCAGGATTTTAATCACCAGTCTTGTGATATTTATTTCTCTTTAAGCCTGAGCTCCTGGAGTAAAGTGATAACATGACAATCTCAGCTTTCACTTCAGTTTCTAACCCTCCTGGCTGCAGAGGAAATCTTGAAATTGGGACCAGAAGGTCCCCTAAAAGCTGAAAACTCAGAGGTCAAATGAAAAAGAACCCCAAATTTATTATTTTCTTAAAATCTCGTGATTTTAAACCTATCTAATGATTTGGGGGGGGGGGGGCTAACTTGTGATTTTTGATGTTTGGGATTGGCAGTACTGAGGGTTAGTCATGCTTGTGACTGCATGCTGATTTGTTATTGTAGAGCAGCTCATGAGTACTGGGCTGTTGCCACTTTTTTCTTTTAAAGCAACCCTACCAAGGCATTTGTTTATGAAAATAATCCTACATAAGGAATTACATAGACTTGGCAAATAGAGACACTGGGTCAATGTCTAGTCCTCCCAAATCTGACAGACTCTTGTTGGCTTTCACAAAAGAAGGAAAACAGAGCTATTAAAACGTTGTAGCTGCCAACTATCTAGTAAGTGTATAGCATAATGTAAAGCAAATGTAAATATAATATGATGAAATGTATATTTTTTAAAAGCAGTTAGCTGGGCCTTGTATACAATAGGAAGTTTCATTCCTGCAGGTAGTTAAAATATATTAAATCCCAACATGTCACAGCTTCAAATAGATATTTTCAATAAGAAACTAACCGATGCATCTGCCTTTAACATGGGAAAAGCTCATTTTGCCTGTTGATTTATTAAGGTTGCACTTTTCAACACTCCATTTCCTATTTCCCCATGCCCACAAGCCCCCACGGGAAAGAAAAAAATATGCAGTGAATGTATTTAATTATTACCAGTGTAACTAAAGGGCCACTAAGGAAAGGAGCAGAGCAGGAAAAGCGATGTGAGGAGCATAACAAAAAATAACCCAGAGGAGAAACTGGGGAATTTGTACAAATGGGAGAAAGACTATAAAAAGGTGGTAGGTTAAAACTATAAGAGTCTGCTCTGTACCATTCACAAAAGCATCCAAGTGACTTAAGAGCACGCTACTCTGCCACAGGGAGTCAATGAGCCACATCAATGCATTCCCGGCATGGAAGTGTGAATGGGTAGATGGACCCTGTTCATTCTCCCCCGTGCAACCATGAGGGAAGGGGAAAAGGTACATTGCCGATGTGCAATTCCAATAACAGTGACATTGCACCGATTGGCTCTGTTGTTGGTTTTGTACAGGTGAGTCACAGTACTCTACATCACCACACTTCCCCTGCAAAGCAAGGATATAGCCAAGGCTTCCTTGCTCCTCTGGCCCCAGTTATCAGAAACTGACTTTCCAGTTGCTTGGACTGGGCCTGTAAACCAGCACCGGCTTTGAATGACTTCTGTTGAAAATTCTCTCCATTATCCTGACATAGGTTGTGCTTATTATGCCCCAATAACATGAATGGCATGGACGCATTGACACCCAAATGGTTCCATACGCAGTGCCATCTTGCCTTCAGTCAGCCAAAAGCATATTCTACCATCATCCTGTGACTGCTCAGTATGTAATTAAACCTTCTTCCAGGTCCTCTCCCATCAGAATAGGGCTTCATGAGATAGAGGATAGGTAGGGTCCACTAAAATAACAGTGGGCACAGATACCCCATTGATACCCATATTACTGAGAGAGGAATACAGCCCCTCCTTGTCCAAACAGATTAATACCAGATCTCCTGAGCACCCAGGCACCATGCACAATGCCAGCGAATTTCGTATTGGTGTTCATGAATCTCCCTCTGTAGTCAGGGCTGGCTCCAGGCACCAGCTTCAAGTTTTTTTTAGATCGCGATCGCGGCTTTTTTTTTTTTTGGTTTTTTGGTTTTGGCTGCTTGGGGCAGCCAAAACCCTGGAGCCGGCCCTGTCTGTAGCTGACCAAGGCCTGCAGTATCCCTTCCGGTTGGCATATCCATTGGTACCTTTTGGGCGCCACTTTCAGTCCTGATAGCACACTTCAGGAACCTCATTCTTTCTAATCTGCATGTCCTGGTGCTGAAGGGTGAGGGGAAGCACCTCAAAACATCCATGAAGGTGGCCCTCCTCAGGCAGAAGTTCTGGAGCCACTGCTGGTCATCCCAGGTCTGCATGTCGATGTGATCACACCACCACTCTGTGGTCCTGCTCCAGAACTGCTGGTGGGCAAGGTGGGATTCCACAGCTATTAAATCCTGCCTCAGCTGTGTCCACTCTGAAATCATCTGCACAGAGCCTGCGTGATCTTAGTAGAGCATGCCGCTGCGTTCTAAGGGCAACAAGCCACTGCTAAAATGCCATCCACCAAGTCTCATACCCGGCATTCACCTCCTGTTGCCAAAATGAGAGTTGCATTAAATGTCAAAAGCCTGATCCTGGTCATGGTCCTGAGCTGGGTCCAAGCCTTGCTACCAATGGCAATGGAAGCTATGGACAGAAGTGTGGGGACTGCTGAGCTGGAAGTGTTTTAGTTTACTGAGTTGGCAGTCTAAGAACACGTCTACACAGGGGCCCGGAAAGGACAGACAAGTTCTCACCCAATACACTGCAAAACAATGTTTAGAGTGGTTCAGTTTAGTGCAGCACTAAGAACCATGGGATATGCCCTCAGAAATCCTAATCCTTAACCAGGGTTAGTGAAGAGCCAATGTGGATGTGGCTACACAGGTATGACCTAAGTGTCACTTAACATCACACCTGGGCTTGGCTAACCCAGCTTCCCAGACCAGATGCCTAAACACAAGTAAATTCTGCAGTACAGACATACTCTAAGTGACTTAGGCACTTTTGAACATTTCACTCAGTCTATCCTGTTTGTTCACTGCCATTGTGTTCTTTCCTTGATTTTCAAAGAAAACTGGTCTTTTCTGAGCAAACAATGTCCCTATATTCCTCTTGACACTCCTGACTCTAATGCCTAAGCTGTGCTCTACTCCTTTGCTAAGCAAAGCTGCTTGTAAGTCATCGGGTCAATTTGTTTTCCTCACCAGTGGCAAGGGTTGGGTTTGTCAGGTTAAGTTCAGTAGCCGTTGAGAAGTCTTGGCATCATATAGCTTTTGCCATCTTGCAAAGCAGAAGTAACCATGGACTAATCAAAACATAATGAAAAAACAACAACTTCCTTTTGCAAATTCATCATGGTATTCATTCATTTGCATTTCTGGCCCATACAAGTAAAAAGGAACTCATGCCAGATGTGAGCAGACATTTAAAGATGTTGGCAGTTAAGGTTCCCATCATCTGAAATCGATTCCACTCACTCATAGACATGTGGAAAATAAAGTTGTGATGGGAACTCCTTTGGTACAGAAAGCAATGTGGGGCAGAATCTGGGAGATTTCTTTTGCAGGTGCTGCCAACTAATGAAATATGAGATCGCTGGATGGATTTGGGGTGAATTGCCCTCTGGTTCACTTGCAGCTTAGTCGAATTATTCCAGCAAACTTGATCTCATTAATAATGTTGCTGATTCATCTAATGGTTTTAGAGAACATCTGTTTTCCTTTCAAGTAGTTAGATTGTCAGATCTAAAGATGGGATTTGATGTCTGTTGCAATCAGACTACTTGCTTTCAATTCCTGTTCATTTTTGTTTTGAATGGATATTGTGGACTTCATGAAAAAAATTCTAGTGGGAAAATACTCTGCAGTCATGACTCAGATTCTTTTAAACGTCTACAATCAAAAACAAGTCACTTCCCTGAAACAATCATTCATGGGATAATTCTTTAACCATTTGCTACTAACAATGGCCATTGTGAATCAACTGCCTGGCCTCACAGTGGCGACAGCAGAAAAGGACAATGTTTTCTGGCAGATCTTGCAAGCTCCTTCAATGCAGGAAGTAATAGATTATAAAGAAATTTTATTTTAGTCCCGACGGGGCAGATTCCAAAAGTCAAAGCACCAGACCTATTTTTCTCGAAGCCCTCCAGAGAAAGTTCTTGAGATCCCAACACAATATCAAAGAGGTCAGCTAGAAAAGAAAAACTGTCTGTTCCTGGCAACACATCAAAACGTTTCCCACAAGTTTATAGTTGTCTGTGTTCAACTGATCATCAAAGAAAAGAGCATGGGAGAGGTTTTTTTTTCTTCTTAGTGGCAAGAGGTGTTATTAACTCTGAGAACATTGGTATTTTCCAGCGTGCCAGCCAACATTAATGTTTAGGACACATAAGGCACTCATTTCCTAAAGCATGGACCGTTTAATTTGTGTACAAACAAGTATTTGCTGGTGCAAAACATTCAGTTGCATGCACAGAGCAGGCAGTTGATTGGGCATATAGAAGCACCCATTCGGCACACACTTTGCATAGTTTGCACACAAAAATGTCTGTGGGTTTGCCCCAATGTGCATATGTTGTGTGCAAAACCCAGGTACCTATTTTTAATGATGCATTTCTCTATCCAGTATATTACCCTCATCATAGCTGTATCTGAGTCCCTAACAATCACCCATGGATTTCATTCTCACAATAACCCTGTAGGTAGAGAAATATTATCCCTATTTTACAGACTGGGAATTGAGGGAGAGAGATTGAGTGACTTGCCTAACATCACACAGTTAGTTTGTGGCTGAGCTGAGAACTGAACCTGAAGTCTCATTATTACAGTAAAACCAAAATCTCATTATTACAATAAAAGCTGTGTTACCCGGTACTTTACCTACTGGAAAGCTCTAGAAACCAGCATTTCTGATATCTCCCAATACAAATCTTAAATAGGGTTGCCAGGTGTCCGGTTTTTGACCAGAGTGCTCAGTTGAAAAGGAACCCTGGCGGCTGGGCCATTAATAGTCCAGTTGGCATGGGACTGGCAGGCTCCCTACCTGGCTCCGCATGGCTCCCCGGAAGCAGCAACATGTCCCTGCTGTTCCTAGGCGGAGGAACGACCACGGCGGCTCTGTGTGCTGCCCCACCCCACCCCAAGTGCTGGCTCCGGGGACAGCACCTGCGGGCGGAGGCAGTGCGTAGAGCCGCCTGGCCGCGCCTCCATCTAGGAGCAGCAGGGACATGTTGCTGCTTACGGGGAGCCACCTGAGGAGAGCGCCACCTGGATCCGACACCCTGAAACCCCTCCCGCACTACAACCCCCTGCCCCGAGCCCCCTCCTGCACCCACTCTCCTTCCCTCCATTGGTAAATATAACTCTTAGTTAACCAGATTTTTTGACTTACGAGTACCCCCCATTTCCCCAACATACCAGATAGCAAAGCTTTTACTGTATTATTATTAATTTGTACTATAGTAATGTCTAGGACCAGGACTCCATTGTGCTAGGTGCTGTACAAACACAGAACAAAAAAGACAGGCCGTGCTACAGACAGCTTGCTGAGTCCCAGTGCTTCTTCCATGAGATCATCCACCCTACCCTCTATGGGTATGTCTACACAGCAAGAGGCAGCCCACGGCAGCAAGTCTCAGAGCCCAGGTCGACAGATTTGGGCTTGCGGGACCCAGACTACAGTGCTAAAAATGTCCGTGTAGATATTGCAGCTTGGGCTGGAGCCTGGGCTTTGAAACCTCTCCCTCTCCTGGGCTTCAGAGCCTGAGCTCCAGCCTGAGGCACAATGTCTACACAGCTGTTTTTAGTGCAATAGCCCTAGTCCTGTGAACACAAGTCTGTCGACCTGGGCTCTGAGTCTTGCTGCTGCTCAGTATGTGCATGTACCCGCAGTGTCTCTGCATGGCGGCAGTATTCACCGCTTTAACAATGACTAGGGCCAGGTCTGCACTAGACAAGGTTTATTGGGATAGCTATATCAGCCAACCCCCCTAGTGCAGATGTAGCTTTTGCCTCTATAGCTTATACCAGTTTGCCAAGCGTAATAAGCTACAGTGGCAAAAAAAACCTCTCAAACCAACAACAAAACATCCACATTGGTGTAACTGCATCAACACTAGGGCTTTCGGCAGTATAGAAATGTTGCTAAAAATCACCCCTTTAACACCCACTGCCATACTGGCCTATACAAAGAAGTGGCAAGAAGCAGCAGCGTAATCATGACAAAGTAGAAAAGTAAAAATGTTATATGTTATTACCTCCTTTCTCCTGGCCCTCACCCCAGCACTGATGGTGGGCCAATGCCAAAAACTGATTGACAAGAAGTAACCAAAGGACAGCTGCATAGGAGTTTCTATAAGGAAACCTCTTTTGCTCCCAGTTCTGGCTGGGGAATCAGCAGGTGGTGACAAATGTAACATCTCTACAACCCTACAAGTGGCTGCACAGCTCCTTCACCCAGAAATGCACGAGAGACACACACATGTGGGGCTGGGCTAAGAGCGCAGGGTATGTGCAGCAGATTGAAATACACTAGCATGGAAAAATAAACCCCTGAAGATAAGAAATCACAAGGAAGGCGTTCCTTCAACTGAAATTGAAACCTCTGCAGTTTGACGGCAAACTGCACCCATTTGTGATACCTTAGGCCTGGTCTACACTACGAGTTTAGGTCGACTTTAGCAGCGTTAAATTGAATTAAGCCTGGACACGTCCACACGACGAAGCCCTTTTTTTCGACTTAAAGGGCCCGTTAAACCAGTTTCTTTACTCCACCTCCGACGAGGGGATTAGCGCTAAAATCGGCCTTTGCGGGTCGGATTTGGGGTACTGTGGACGGAATTAGACGTTATTGGCCTCCGGGAGCTATCCCACAGTGCTTCATTGTGACCACTCTGGACAGCACTCTCAACTCAGATGCACTGACCAGGTAGACAGAAAAAGCCCCGCGAACTTTGAATTTCATTTCCTGTTTGCCCAGCGTGGAAAGTACAGATGACCACGCAGAGGCCATCAGCAGAGGTAACCATGATGGAGTCCCAGGATTGCAAAAGAGCTCCATCATGGACCGAATGGGAGGTACGGGATCTGCTCGCCATATGGGGAGACAAATCAGTGCAAGCTGAACTCTGTAGCAGTAAACGAAATGGCAAAATATTAGAAAAGGTCTCAAAGGCCATGAAAGACAGAGGCCATAACAGGGACGCACAGCAGTGCCGCGTGAAAATTAAGGAGCTAAGGTAAGCCTACCACAAAGCCAGAGAGGCAATCACGGCCAGTACAGCTACTGGAAAAGTCTGTTAATGTGTATGGGGATAGAGCAGAAATCCTCCAGGGACATCTCCAGAAAGCTCTCCTTCATGTACTCCCAAAGCCTTTGCAAAAGGTTTCTGGGGAGGGCTGCCTTATCCCGTCCGCCATGGTAGGACACTTTACCACGCCAGGCCAGTAGCACGTAGTCTGGAATCATTGCATAACAAAGCATGGCAGCGTATGGTCCCGGTGTTTGCTGGCATGCAGACAACATCAATTCTTTATCTCTCTGTTATCCTCAGGAGAGTAATATCATTCACGGTCACCTGGTTGAAATGGGGTGATTTTATTAAGGGGACATTCAGAGGTGCCCGTTCCTGCTCGGCTGAACAGAAGTGTTCCCCGCTGTTAGCCATGCGGTGGGGGGGAGGGGTGAAGTGATCATCCCAAAGAATTGGGTGTGTGTGTGGGGGAGGTGGGGGTAGTTGGTTTGTGCTGCATTTTAACCTGGAAACCGCAGCACCTCCTTTTACATTGCAAACCCATTTTAAATGGCCAACCCAACGGGTCCTTGGTATGGGAAATGAGGGCGCTGCTGTTTGAAACCATTCCGACATGTTATGAAGGTTAAAAAAGTGTCAACTTGCAGACAGAAGGCAAGAGTCGATGCTCCGGCTCCTGGAGCATCAAACTGATATGCTCTGGTGTATGGTTGAGCTGCAGGAAAGGCAGCAGGAGCAGAGACCGCCGCTACAGCCCCTGTGTAACCAACAGCCCTCCTCCCCAAGTCCCATTGCCGCCTCACACAGACGCCCAAGAACACGGCGGGGGGGCCTCCGGCCACCCAGTCACTCCACCTCAGATGATTGCCCGAGCATCAGAAGGCTGGCCTTCAATAAGTGTTAAAGTTTTAAACTGCAGTGTGTCCTTTTCCTTCCCTCCTCCCCCACCCATCCCGGGCTACCTTGGCAATTATCCCCCTAGTTGTGTGATGAATTAATAAAGAATGCATGAATGAGAAGTAACAATGACTTTATTGCCTCTGCAAGTGGTGCTCGAAGGGGGGAGGGAAGGGTGGGGTGGTTGGTTTACAGGGAAGTAGAGTGAACCGGGGAGCGGAGGGTTCATCAAGGAGAAACAAACAGAAGTTTCACACCGTAGCCTGGCCAGTCACAAAACTCGTTTTCAAAGCTTCTCTGATGCGCACCGTGCCCTGCTGTATTCTAACCGCCCTGGTGTCTGGCTGTGCGTAATCAGCGGCCAGGTGATTTGCCTCAACCTCCCACCCCGCCATAAATGTCTCCCCCTTACTCTCACAGATATTGTGGAGCGCACAGCAAGCAGCAATAACAATGGAGATATTGGTTTCGCTGTGGTCTGTCCGAGTCAGTAAGCTGCGCCAGCACGCTTTTAAACGTCCAATTGCACATTCCACCACCATTCGGCACTTGCTCAGCCTATAGTTGAACAGGTCCTGACTCCTGTCCAGGCTGCCTGTGCACGGCTTCATGAGCCATGGCATTAAGGGGTAGGCTGGGTCCCCAAGGATAACGATAGGCATTTTAACATCCCCAACGGTTATGTTCTAGTCTGAGAAGAAAGTCCCTTCCTCCAGCTTTTGAAACAGACCAGAGAGCCTGAAGACAAGAGCATCGTGTACCTTTCCCGGCCATCCCACACTGATGTTGGTGAAACGTCCCTTGTGATCCACTAGGGCTTGCAGCAGCATTGAAAATTACCCCTTGCGGTTTATGTACTCGGTGGCTTGGTGCTCCGGTGACAAGATAGGGATATGGGTTCCGTCTATCGCCCCACCACAGTTTGGGAATCCCATTGCAGCAAAGCCATCTATTATGACCTGCACATTTCCCGGAGTCACTACTCTTGATATCAGTAGGTCTTTGATTGCCCTGGCAACTTGGATCACAGCAGCTCCCACAGTAGATTTGCCCACTCCAAATTGATTCCCAACTGACCGGTAGCTGTCTGGCGTTGAAAGCTTCCACAGGGCTATCGCCACTCGCTTCTCAACTGTGAGGGCTGCTCTCATCGTGGTATTCTCGCTCTTCAGGGCAGGGGAAAGCAAGTCACAAAGTTCCATGAAAGTGCCCTTACGCATGAGAAAGTTTTGCAGCCACTGGGAATCATCCCACACCTGCACCACGATGCGGTCCCACCAGTCTGTGCTTGTTTCCCAGGCCCAGAATCGGCGTTCCATGCCGTTAACCTGCCCCAGTAACACCATGATTTGCACATTGCTGGGGCCCGTACTTTGTGAGAGGTCTATGTCCATGTCAATTTCCTCATCACTCGTCGCCGCGCTGCAATCACCTCCTCGGCTGGTCCTGGTTTTGCTTTGGCATGTCCTGGCTCTGCATATACTCCAGGACAATGCGCGTGGTGTTCATAGTGCTCATAATTGCCGTGGTGATCTGAGCGGGCTCCATGATCCCAGTGCTATGGCGTCTGGGTTGAAAAAAGGCACGAAACTAGTGTCTCACGGAGGGAGGGAGTGGCGACTGACGACATGGTGTACAGATACAGGGAATTAAAATCAACAAAGGTGGCTGTGCAACAGGGAGAAACACAAACAACTGTCACACAGAATGCCCCCCACTCAAAGATTGAACTCAAAACCCTGGGTTTAGCAGGCCGTTGATTTCACGAAGGGAGGTGGAAGCAAATGAATACAGAACAAATCTGGTCCATCTACTTTTTACATCTTAAGCTGGCAGCAGACGGTGCAGCATGACTGATAGCCATTGGCATCTTCTGGATGCTTGGCAGAAAATGATGTACTATGACTGATAGCCATCATCGTCAAGAATCAGATGCCCAGAGTGGAAAGTTTGGTTCAGTATTTCTTAAATGAATCTGCTGAAGAACTTTCCCGGGTGCCTCTGATTGAACTCACTGAGGAGTATGACGATGACGGATACCAGTCGTAATACACCATCCACTGCCAAAAGGCAAGGAGCTGCTGCCGTGTAGCAATGCAGCCCCATGTCTGCCAGCACCCAGATGACACATGGTGACAGTGAGCTGAGCTGAGCTGAGCGGGCTCCATGCTTGCCGTGGTATGTTGTCTGCACAGGTAACCCAGGTAAAAAGGCACGAATCGATTGTCTGCTGTTGCTCTGACGGAGGGGGAGGGGCCTAACCACATGTACCCAGAACCCCCCGCGACATGGTTTTTGCATCAGGCATTGGGATCTCAACCCAGAATTCCAATGGGTGGCGGAGACTGCGGGAACTGTGGGATAGCTACCCACAGTGCAATGCTTCGGAAGTCGATGCTAGCCTCGGTACTGTGGACGTGGTCCGCTGACTTAATGCACTTAGAGCATTTTATGTGGACACACACACACAATCGACTGTATAAAACCGATATCTATAAAACCAGCTTCTATAAATTCGACCTAATTTCGTAGTGTAGACATACCCTTAGATAGCTAAAGGATGTGGCTGTGAAGCCACTAGCCAGGTCTGGGCTGGGGCAATGCAGAAAAGCACCACGCCATTAAGGACTCCTAGAGGCATTGTCCCTGAGGCAAGCACAATGCTCTGGGAGCAAAACCATAGCTACATGCTTGGGGTTGTCCTCCCTGCAGAATTAGCCTGGACTCTCCACTGGGCATGCTCCTAACCCTCTCTCCTCTCCTCTCAAAACCCTCTCACACAATTAATTGGTGGTGCTTTCAGTCTGGGCTACCTGCCTGGTTGAGGGCGTGGGTTAGATCCACTTTCACTCAGGCTGGTAACCTATCCACTTTTCAGTGAGGATGCAGGCTAAACCACTTGAGAGCTGATAGTCCTCCAGAGCCTTCCACAATTCCCCTGTGTGCCAGAAAGACAGCCACGTTCTCCCACAATTCACTGGGAAAAGTCATAGAGCAGCTCAGCTCAGAACCATGGGATGTGCCCTCTGAAGTCTGGGTAGCGACACTCCTGGGAGAGAGCAGCAGCACCAGTGAGGACACAGTAACTTGGGTCTGGCTTTGAAGTGCAGCTGTTCACACCTGGGCTCTCAGACCAGGCTCTCAGACCTGGGTGCCCATCACCTGGGCTAACTCAGTTAAGACATGCCATTTGAAAGGGTACAGCATGCACTCCCCCACACCATTGACACTAGTCCTTGTCCTTCCAGAATTAAAAAAAAATCCAAGGGGCTAGTCTTCATTCCAGATATCTGGACTGATGTAGCTATGCCAGAACAAGCCCCCAGCATAGGGGAATGGCACTGGGGTAAAGCAAAGATTGCACCCCAGCGATACTTACCCCAGTTTGATAGTGCCTGGCCCTTGGACAGGGATACAAGAGGAAAGGGCTCCTTATGCCTTCTCCTTGCCTTGTATTTCCACATGTGGCCAGATGCAATCTGTCCCCAATACTGATTAAATAAAACAAGGATCAATACTCAGTTTTGCCATCCTCAAGCATTCAAAAAACATGAATCAGGCCCCCAAAATCACGAGATAACTTCAAAAGATGACATTTAAGGCTCTTTTTATTCAACTTCTGGTCTGAGCCTTTAGGCACTTGGGTCACATTGTTAAGCTTTTCTTCACAACCGTGAGGGCTGAAAACGTACTTTTATTTATTTATTTAAATAAAAATAAGCTGAGATTCTCACCTAATTACATGACTCCAGGAGCATGACTCTTCTACTACAATGGAAGTCTCAACAATAATAGTAACGTTTATCTGTCAAGGAGACAGAATTTTCTCTGGGGAGGAGAGGGGCGGTCTGAGACTATGGAACAAACACCCCCCAAGAACTGAGGGCCATCATGACCTCACCACGTTCTGCTCCAAGTGCAAAGTGCATCTTTTTGACCTTCCCTTTTCTAATATAAATACATGGCAACAGGTATATTTCTATAACAACAAAACACACTACCAAAACAACACGCTCCAGTGCACATGCTTCTCTCTCTGGGGAGAGGATGAGAGAACAAACAATATGTGACAGATATTGATCAAGTTGCTTACCACACCACTGGACAGTGCTCAGAACTAAAGTAATGAGCAATGGCCAATATAGGATGGAACCTAGACTAGAACAGAATAAAGCTGGGGCTTTAAGAAAAACAGCAAATATCATGAAACTCATGATAAAATTGTGAGATTGGGCAACACTGAATATCTTAACTGAATTTTCAAATTTACATTTTAGAAATGATACCATAGCACCTGCATTATCTCCCCAAGTGCAAGTGGTTCTGTTGTCTCTCACAATCTGATTGCTGCCGTTTTATGGCAGCAGGAGAAAGTCCAGGCTGCTGAGACAGGAGTCACAGTTTGGTAGGAGAGCTGCATGGAGTATGGGGTCAAAATAGGTGGAAGTGTGCCAGTAGACACAATGTGCTGCAAAGTTGGAATGCACTGACTAAGCAGTGTTCCAAAATTCTGAAAGTGGGAGAATAGCCCATCTTGAAGCGTCTGCCCATTAAGAAGTATGACAAAGGGGTATGATTTGCTGAAATGCTGGCATGCACCATACAAAATTCAGTACACCATGATCATTGCTGTCAGACACTGCATAGATCTTTGTGCACAGCATGCAGCATACTTCCACCTCAGAGATGGAATATGTAAGGCACGTGGGTACTAAAAATGTAGAAGTTCCAGACCCATTTTAGCTTTAATCCAGCCCTGAATGTGATGTGTCAAATAATCCCCAGTAGTAAAACTCCACTGAAATCAACAGAGTTACAACATCAGGGATGAATTTATCCCAGTGACTTTCTGTAGAACTGGCTCCAATGTACATTATTATGTCCATCAGAGGGGATTATGGCTTCAGGTGGGGAATATGCAGCTGGAATAGTTGAACTATGCAAATACTAAGGATCTGCTTTCGTATAAATGTCTCTTGTATAATAAAAACTATGAAGGAAGGGGGGAAATTCTCTAAAAGTGTAGGACAGATGAAACTAACTGATTTCTATATACTGTACAATGAGTTACAAAGCTTTCTGTAAGACAGAGATGAACAGGGATGGGGTTGAAGTAAATATTCCAACATGCTCAGACCACAGGGTGGTGGCAATGCTGATCTGAACTCTTCATTTTGAATCCAGCTGTTCTGTAATGTTTGCCTAAAAATTGTACACATAGCCTAAGTGACCAATAGCAGCGCTACAGTGGCACTGCTACACCCCTGTAGTGTAGATACCTGCTACAGCAACAGAAGGGTTTTTTCTATTGCTGTAGTTAATCCACCTCCCTGAGCAGCAATAGTTAGGTCAATGGAAGAATTTTGCCATCTATTTGGCATTGTCTACACCAGGGTGAGGCCGGCTTAACTACAGTGCTCAGAGGTGTGATTTTTTTCACCACCCTGCACAACATAGCTAGTTTGATATAAATTTAAGTGTAGACCAAGTCTAGGAGTCTGATCTAAAGTCCACTGAAGTGTTTCAGGCCATAATTGCTCAGCACCATTGTCACTTAAAGAAAATAATCACATTATTTTTGATTCTGCTGTTGGTTTCTTTTCTTACATACCAAATTCCAGATGCTATGCAACACCATTTCACTTGTCAATTACATAGATTTATATTTTTAGATCTTTATGTACAAGAAACCAAACGATTTTACTGAAAACCATATTTAGATTTACCAAAATTAGTGTTGTAAAACCACATATTTTTCTGAGAAACATAATTCAAAAATTGTCATGAATTTTAAAAACATTCCCATGAAAAACAATTGCCATTTTTGAAGAGCTATTCTACATAGACAAATAAAGAACAAATGGCAGGCAGTTGGGCAATAAATCACACCACAACATCGCAAGGTGTGCATTTATCCTGTCTCACACTTCCCAAGTGGTAGAAAACATTTGGACTTTTTTCACCTGTCTCACAATGCCTCAGAACTGTGTGGTGTGGGCATCCAGCGTAACTGTACCCCTTGACCTTGCTCTCATTGACGTGAATGCCAAACCTTGCACTGACTTCAGTTGCAGCAGGATCCGTGGCAGCAGGATCAGGCCATTTGCCTTGTGTTTCTGCTGATGCATTTAATGCTTGTGGCATGTATATCATTTGTTCCTTTCCACGGTTTAACAAGGCAATCAGCTAGAGTTTTAATATTTCTGTTCACCATTAAAGCCACTTTCTGTTTGCATGACAAAATTTTGATTACAACTTTAACCATGTCTACACTATCACTGATGGTGGCAACACTTATGTCGCTCAGGGGTGTGAAAAAACACACTCCTGAGCGACATAAATTTTGCCGGCATAAGTGGTAGTTTGCACAGCCCTATGTTGGTGGGAGAGCTTCTCCCTCTGATATAGCTATGGCTGCTCATTGAGATGGTTTTATTATATCGACAGGAGAGCCCTCTCCCATTGGCATAGAGAGGCTATGCGAGCCATCTTACAGCTGTAAGCTCACTGATGTATACAAGGTCTCAATCCCTCACCCTGCCTTACATTCCCCATAACATGGATAATGTTTAGGGTTCAAATCATACTCCATCAGGTGAATATAACTCAGGTCACTTCAGCCTCTGATGCCATGAGAGAGAGAGAAAAAAAACCAACAACATTTATTGGGGCAGAGCAGAGCATTCAGCATTTCATTCACTCTCTGTTTAGCTTCCCTGCTTGATGGAATGTCATGTTCAGGTACAGTGGCCTGTTACAGCTGCAAAGAAATCAAGAAATCACTGAAGCTTCTGCTTGTCTTAAAGAAAACTTCCATGTGGAATGAGTTAATGACACTCCACCCTCACTCTAATCCACAGAGATGTTTTCTCCTTGCTTGCAAATGTTCTGTGGTGGCATGTTTATATATACAATGTATAAACTATTTTACTATGGAACAATTTAAAAAAAAATCTTCAGCGACAGCACAGAAAGTGATGCAAAAGTTGCTAGAGCAGTGAACGCATGCTGGAGAGGAATCTCTTTCAGTTCCTCTTTTTCTTCAGCCTTGTTTAAAAAGAGTTTGAAGGCTGGTTTAATTCTGAAAACCAGCTCTCCAGACACCAAACAAAACAGCAGCCTGGCCTAAAATTGGCACAAAGACAGATGCATATTTTGCTCACTTCTCGGTGCCAATCTGCTGTAGCAGTGTGTCAGTCCAAGTTGGCTGTCTGAAATCCAAGTTTAGTGGCCTGAAAATATCCTAACCCTGCTTTGTTTCATGTGGTAAACAGCTCAGTCAATGTGTTTCTTGAATACTGAAAAAATGAAAAACAAAAACAAAAAAAACCACAATTGGGAGTCATGGTACCCATCCTCCCATTTTACAAACTAGCAACGTTTCACTATTTTCCCTGTAGACACTCAAGGTGAAAAGCCTGGCCAAACTTTTTTCTTATTCAGGCCATAATAAGTCTGATCCTGTCAAGTGCTGAGCACTCCTGAAAGGCTGCGTCCTGTAGGTCAAGCCAAAAATGAATGAATCCTGGAACAATGTTTGTGGAGCCTCTGCATTTAGTCTAGCATTTACAACTCTGTTAGCTAACTGGCAATCAGTTAACTTAAGATAAAACAGGACCACAAACTTTAGTCTACAAAAACCCCACTGGGAGCTGAAGGAACTTAGAAGGATTGGGTCCACTAGTTTTTAACCAGAGCTCACTAGGTTTGAAGGCTGTTTTCTTGTCTTTTTTAAAGTTTTTTTTCAGGGTTGTGCATGCCAAAGGAAGAAAAGCAAGCAGTATTAACAAGAGTTTATCGCGATTTACCATTTATGTAAACTAAATTCCCTCTCTGCTATTGAAATAAAAATAAAGGGCCCACAGGACCCCTTCTGCAGACAAATAATTGAGAGTGCAGGATCAGGCCCCCCAAATGGAAAACAAACTAAATACACAGACTCCAAATGAAGCCCAAGCCCAATCAATATAAAAATAGCACAAAAATACCAACGATGGAACACTGTTTCTCAAATAATTAAATCCAAGCAAGGACTCATCTCTCCCAGTTTTCTACCAGCTACTTCCTCTCAAAGGAAATTGAACTCTGAAAACCTGAAATCTGTTCTCCCCCGGCCAACTTTCTAGGCGAAGCAAAAGAACTCAGCTTTCCGCAGGGTACAGCTAACCCCCACCAACATACAGTAATTAACAAGTTAGCAAGCTGTTTTCCTCCCTTTCCAACAGACTACACTGCTCTGAAATGGACTGGATGCTTACTGAAATCCAATTAATGAAAACAAGTACAGATTTGGAGATGAAACACATATTTAAGTCCTAATGCACAGATAAAAGTGTGTGTGTGTGTTAGTTAACAAGAAGTCCCCTCCCCACTTCCTAGGGAAAACCTACATATTAGCAATGCAAGTAATACTCCATTAAACTGTATATTAATAATAATGCTTAGCACTTTACATCTTTGAAGTACTGTACAATATCAACAAACTGGATTAAAACAAAACAACTTGTGATGTAACGGGAGGTGACAGTTATGGAGGAAGAAGGGAAAACGCCTGTGCAGGAGACAAGACTTGGGTTGAAATATTTGCCGCATCAATAGTCTTATCTAATAAAAAGAGAAAGCCAGTTGTGCAGTTGAATTCAATTGAGAGCCTTTGTTTCCTGGTTTTGTTCCAAGTTCATATGTTCTATATTGCCATGGATTTTTCCTCCCTTCGCTCTCTGTATTCTCTTAAATCATGTAGGAGGAGAAAGTAGCTAGTCACCCTCTGCCGCCCCCTGCCCCGCCCGCGACTAGCTGTGTTTTTATGAGACTGTCTCTTCTCCCCTCCACACCACAAGGAAGGAAAGCCATGTGGACATTATAGATCAGGGCAATTTCTGTGTACCTGACAGTTGTGTAGAAAACAATCACTACCACAAGAGAGCCCTGAAGGGGACTGTATACACTACTCGGAAGAGTATCAGGATGGGTTCTAGCTGCATTTATCTCTCCTGCCGATTTCTTTGGGATTGCTTTCCAGAATCTCAGGTTACACAGCCTAGGACCCCCTGCAGACCCCAGCACTGCAGCTGGAAGGGAGAGTGGGGGGAAGGGAACAAGAAGGGGAAGTTTAATTTAACTAGCTCTGGTGGCCTCTTTGTATGCCCAGCTGACGGGACCTGTCGATCCCCCCATTTATCACAGCCCCAACTGGAGCAGGCAGGGTTAATCCTCCCCACTGCAGGAGTGAGAACTCTCTCCCCCGCCCCCATCTTGTTCTGTGCTTCTCCCCTCCCCCAACAAGCAAAAACAACCCTCCAGGGGAATGACTTTCCCGAGCTTGGAGCACTGTGCAGGAGGCAACGGGATTTATAGGCGAGGGTGATCGGGCGCTTACTTTACACATGGTTTTCTTTTGTTAATTCGCACGTTGATGAGCGAAGCGGCACAGGCAGTGTCGATTGTTCCAATGATGACTTGGGCAAACAAGATGATTGATTAGGCTTGTGTATCCAAGCAGAGCAACAAGCCTAATCCTAAAGGTTAGCTTCCGGACAGGCATTTTGCAGGCTGGGAGATGCATGGTATAGATTTGTAGCTGGTAACAGGAAACATACTCATTGCACATATAAGAGGGAAATCAGAAAATGCGTAATTGTGGGATGAAACAACTGAAGCTTTTATCTCCCAGGACCGATGATTCATGATGTATTACGCTGCAAGCAGAAACTCACGTGCATTTCGTGCTTTTCCTGCTTTCCAGTAAAGAGAGCAGCAGGGGCGGGGGAGGAGCAGTGGGGGAAGAAAAGAGAAATGGAAGTAATTTTGCTCGCACAATATTGCAAGGGGAATTGGAGCGATTTAATAAATGTGCGCTGAGATTATTTTAAAGTGACTAAAAATCTTTCCACTCTCACTTTCTGGGCTGGCAGGAGGTCTAGAGAGGAGTAAGCAGCCGGATCAGGCTTGCGCGGAGAGTGCTTTGGGCCACTCACTCACCAGCAGCTCCAGCTGATTAAGGAACAGCCCTGATGGATTCCAAAAGGAACACAGTCTAGGTCTAGGCGTCTTCAGCCAAGGGGGTGGTGGCTCGGTTATGCCTCGCTGAGATGAGTAGAGAGAAGAAAATTGTAGTGAGGCAGAACCCTTCAGGGCTTTAGGGAGGCCAAGGAGCCCTTCCCCCAAACAGAGAGAGAACCGTCAAAAATGTAAACAAAGTTATAGCTGTCCTCTGTGCATTGGACAGGAAGCACCCCTCTATTCATAACCCATTACTGGAATAATCTTGTTGCAAAGTGTGTCTTGCGAGGTACCTTTGAAAATTCATAACTCACTGATCATTAGTATTCTTGCATGTTGTACCTATGTGATGTATATTCAAAGTTCTCAATATACGCTGGAATTATGATTAAAGTGTGTTTAAACCAGGCATGCCAGAAGGAAACAGGTCTACCCAGGTGTTGAATACAAATGAAGCAGGGTTAACCAGAGAATATGGGATTGGATTGCAATTTACATAGGCGGTAAATAGAACCATCAAAGCTCACAAGGTGGTTGGAGGTCAGCATGTCTGGACCAGATAAAGAAAGCTATCAAGCAAACCAGTGGGGGAAGACCCAGCAGGAGAGAGACGCTTGGTCTGGGTTTTACTTTTTAGAAGCATCCATTTCAAAGGTTTACTGGTTTATAAAGGGGCGGGGGGACCTCAAGTGATAAGCAACTGAATCAACTGATTGCATATAATATGATTGTATTATAAAAGTAAACAGAGTGAGGTCTTTTTCTGAAAGCTGATGACACACTGGTGATTGATATCATTGTAAAATGTAAGTATTAACAAAGTAGGAGGAATTATGAATACTCATTGATATGTTTTAAAGTGTGTGGCCAAACAAAGGAACAATTCCTGCCCAGACAGGAGGTGCTGGGGACAGCTAGTTATTTGTCTCCTATATATAGTAAGCATGGTAGAATCAAAACAATGGAACACCATTTCCATACAGGGGGAAGGGAAGAACAGCAATGGGTCATCCTGCCTCTTGAAACTAGTTCATTGGATTTTGGAAGGTATAAGCAAGGACAGAAGCCACTAGACCAGGGGTGGCCAACCTGAGCCTGAGAAGGAGCCAGAATTTATCAATGTACATTGCCAAAGAGCCACAGTAATATGTCAGCAGCCCCTCATCAGCTCCCTCCCTCCCCACTCCCATCGCTTCCCATCCACCAGCAGCCCCACTGATCAGTGCCTCCCCACACCTCCCGACCAGCTGTTTCGTGGCATTCAGGAGGCTCTCGGGGGGAGGAGTGAAGGCATGGCAGGCTCAGGGGAGGAGGTGGGAAGGGGTGAAGTGGGGGCAGGGTCTGTGGCAGAGCCAGGGGTTGAGCAGTGATCATCCCCCAGCACATTGGAAAGTTGGCGCCTTAGCTCCAGCCCCGGAGTCGGAGCCTATACAAGGAGCCGCATATTAACTTCTGAAGAGCCGCATGTGGCCCCGGAGCTACAGGTTGGCCACCCCTGCACTAGACGGACACAAGGGACCAGAATTCTTGCAAGCTGATGAAGAGTGGTCCTTCAATCAAGGTGAGGTTGAAGGCTCTGGAACTGAATATCGGTGAAAAACCTGCTTAGGCAAAGATCTTTTTCCTAAGATGAATAGGGAAGCCAGCATCTTGTACTTTTGTGGAAGGTCCTGACTGAGGGAAAGTCAGCCATGGTTGGAAAGAAGAATGACTGGTGAGAAACCATCCTGAACAAAGCCTGGATCTTGCTAGATTAAGTTTTAGACTTTTAGAAGTGTGTTTTGTTTTACTTGTACCTCTTTCTCTCTTCATTCCTTATACCTGAACTCACTTAATCCTATGTATGTTTTGTTAATAAATTTATTTCATTTTTACCATAAACAAATGTGATGCTGTGTACAAAAAGATGGATGTATTTATCTTATTAAATTAATAAGCTGGGTTGTGTTTTTGTGCTTTTTGAGGAACAAACAAATCTTACTATCTCTCTGAGCTGTCCTAGAGAGGGCTGAACACAGTTCTGTGGTAATTCAGGACTGATACTGCATTGGGGTTACCCTGCAAGTAACCAAGGTGATGGGAGCCTGAGTGGGGCTGTTGACAGGCTGCTGGGCTCTGAGTTGCTGGACCAGGGCTGTCTAGCACACAGATACTCAGGGTGTGACCTGCATGCTGGTAGGCCGGTTGTGAGTGACCCAGCTTGGGAGCTACAGCAGCAAATCATTGCAAGGCACACAAGGTTACAGGGCAGGTGGTGACACAGCCCCTCAGTGCTCTGGATTTGCACCCCCAAACTGTGACACCCTGTAACCATCCAGGAATGTAACTCTCACTTAAATTAACAGGCATGTGTCAAGGGGACTTTCTAATCTACAGGGAGGTCTGTTGTGAAGCTCAGGGGTATCATTTCTCAGGGATTCCTGTAAATGTTCCTTTTGATTTCCTTTGCCCTTGAGTTTCACTTTGAGGTTCCAACTCAAAACCTCAGAGGGTGATTCAGTCACATTCCTCAAGGGGAGGAGCTCACACCACAAGTGGCATCTTTGCTGGCAGTCTCATCAGAGAGGGGAGGCAATGAGTGGGCATGGAGAGCAAACACCTAATGGCTGTCCTTTCAGGTCGAATTTTAAGGACACTGGTGGGATGGCACCAGTATTGCCAACCCTACGCATTCAAAAAATCACGAGTTAGGCCCCTAAAACAATGAGATTGGCTTTAAAAATCATGAGTTTTTTTTACAACAAGAATACATGTTGGGTTTCTTTTTACTTGCCTTCTGGTTTCTGAGCCTTTAGGATGCACTTGGTCACATTTTCAGATTTTTCTCTGCAACCATGAAGGCTAAAAACATACTTGTTATTTAAAATGAAAGCTGAGATGCTTATGTAATCACTTCCCTCCAGGAGCTGGCGCTTTACAAAAATCCCCACCAAATATAAAACATCACTTGTTGGCAACACTGCCTGGAGACTCTTCCATTAGCCCATGAGAGTCCTGTGCATAAAGGAAGGAGTGCATCCTCCAGGGCTATCTTTTACCAGCCTGGCTTTCTAAAGCTGTGTGTTCCATCTTGGTGTATTTATGTCCTGTCTGTATGGTCATTTCAGTTGTATATGGTTTATTTCGCTGCCCCAAGCTGCGAGCAGCAAAATGTCCTTTGAACTGTAGAGTTACAGAAGAATTCTGAAAATACCACGGATAGCCTGTGTAACCAATGAAAACAGATCTCATTGCTGATTGGAACTCAGCAAATGCTAGTCAGGGATCTTATGAAAAGAAAGATTCAATTTGCTGAGCACATTTTAAAGGATTCAGCAGGAAAGGCATGTTTATGGATACTGGCAGAAGCACAAGAGACAGAAAAGATCTTGGATGGACGATATGGTACCCTGGGTGGATCGAAAACGCTATTCGTCCACAGAAATTAACAGAGGATCATACAGAATGAGCTACCATGGTTGCAAACCTCTGCCAGATTCCACTCCAAAGGTGTCTGCAATTCACTGATGGATGAATTGATTCTCCTACTGTTTCTGGTACTGATTCTGCAGACCAAACTTATGCCAATTTCTCATTAAAGTCAATGGAAGTTTAGCCTTATTTAGGACTGTAGGATGCACCCACAGTTTGTAAAACATTTTAAGAATCATTGAGATGAAGGTGCTTTATGAATGCATAATTTTATTATGGTTTTTGTTTTGTCTTAGATTTTTGTGATTATCTCTTGGGATAACAGCTGTCCAACTGTCACTCTTACTTGCACCATATATTTATGCATATCGTTTCCTGTTTAGTAATAATGGCCTCATTTTCAAAATTAGCCGCACACAACTGTACACTTAATTTACATGAACAATTACAGTAATAAAGTGTACCCATTATATATTTGCATATGCAAATCAGTAGTGCTTTGCATTTGCAATCAACAGTAATTTTGCATGCCAGCTAGGTGCACAATTGGTTACCATTCATTTTAAACATCAGGCCCCAATTATTATTGTGGACTTTAGAGTCTTGCATTTTTCTGAGTTACTTATGTGACTTTTTTTTTTAAACACATATCTGATGGAGTTTTTCATAGTGTCATAGAGAAGAAAAATCTGATTAAAAAGTACATTAATTTATATTCTACAAGCAAGTGCTAAACCAGCTAGACACGTCTGAGGATTGCAATACACACAGTATGTAGGATCGCACTTTGTTGTGAGACCCTTGATGTCCTTTGGCACAAGAGAGGAAGATAAAGAAACAGTGGCAGCCGTTCTACTCTGAGTCTTGCTTGTATAAGCTAGACCATCAATGTTATTAAGAACAGGTGTTCTTACAGCGGTGGCAAACAGTAATTTCACAGTTGCTGTGTGAGATTTATTGCACGATCTTGCAAGGTCTCATGGGAAAACCATTTAATTTCATTGAGCTGTTACAGTTTATCTTGTCCCTCTTGTTATACAATTCCAATGAGAAGTTGGGTTTTCTCTGGTTTAATAATACTAAAAAAATAAACCCAACGGAAATTAAACCACAAACAACTATATTCAAAAAACAAAGGGTCTGGCTGAAACCCAAGAAAGCTAGGAAATTTAAAGATAAAGGAAACTGTCCTTATTTCACCCTCTGGTGCCTGAGGATTGCTGGGATTTCCAAACGGTGCATGTTGCTAAATGCCACACAGCATTTGGGTGTGGCCAGCCCCTCGGAAAGGGCAGAGTCCTTACAGCAAACAATCTAGACTTTCTTTCCTACCCTTTAATAGTAAAGTCATGTGGCAGACTGGAATCACAGACTTTTTGAAATTTAGAAACCCTCACAGCCATGTGTGCAGGGGTGGAGTAGGACTAAGCAGGGCCTGGACTAACCAACAAGGCCAGGGCCCTTCTTGCAGTATCTCCAATGGGAAGGAAAAGTCTCTAAAATGCTGTGTTTTCCTTGAACTCATGAATTTATGCTCAGTTCCCTGGCCTGCTGTCTGGAAGAGGAAGCCAAACAGACTATTTGACTCAGTACTGAGAGGTGCAGATCCACAGTACTAGTTGCTGTTCACAAGCTCTGGGTGGCAGAGACTTGGAGCCTTGCTCTATGGTCCCAAATTCAGAGGTCCTTGGGCCCTGATTCTTGTGTGCTATGGATTCAGTCAAACTGTCACTGTGCACTACCACATCAAAGAACAAGTCAAGCAAACTTCTTACTTTTGTGGGCTGAAATTGAGGTGCTTAAAGCTCTGTGTCACTGTAATATACATAGTAGCTATGCAATAGTAACATTTAATTTAAAGATGATTTGGAGCTTACACATTTCTTTACGGTAAAAGTTACTAAATTAAAAAGGGCCAATTTTTAAATGTAGGCACCTAAATTGTGCCTCACATGTGCAAAGATGCAAAGTGCATGTGCAAGATTGTTATATTGCAGGTACAACTTATATGGTTATGTTTGCAAATTTGGTCTTTAAGATACATCCAGAAAAAAATCAAATACCTAACTATAAGGGGACTAGATGGCCCATGTGTTTGGAAATGGGATCTGAATGCTTTCACCTCTAGCTTACTGATTCCAATTCAGCCCAGGCTGACTGTGATTGAAAGTTATCTGATTGCAGATCAGTTTCTCATGTGGAAGCTCACTGGTGCCCACATGACAAAAGCCTACATAACTGGTACTGACAATCACTTGTTGATTTTTTTATTTTTATTTTTCGGAATTACCAGAAAACCAAAAAAAAAAAATCTTTTTTTTTGCCCAGATCTACAATGGAATCACATCTGTTTACACCAAGACTGAATTTGGTTCTTGGTGCAAAGAATGGACAAGGGAGCCAGCTAGTAAATGTTTAAGAAGGAACAAACTCCAAAATAAAGAAACCAGCTTTGCATACTTGTTTGTTAAGCAAATACTTTTCTTGATAAAAGTATTTGCTAGTTTCATTATGACAGCTCTTGGCTGCACGGTCTTTGCTCCCAGTCCAGGTTAAATGACCTTGCTCCACCTGGTAATATCTTGGTGGAGCAGGTTTGCCCACACAAACATTTTTTTTCTACCATCATAGTTTTGCCATCGGCTTCCCAAAGTATATTGAAAAAGCTGGTCTCTGTCACCCCTCCCTTCCTTTCCAGTTCAAAATTATTATCACAGAGTGATATGTGATGATCCATCTCTTTAATACCTTGGACACTGGAGGATTTCCTGTACCCTCCTTCTGATTCTGTGCTGCCTCACAAAGGTTTTGCCTTGGTGTATACATTCACTGAGAAGTGAAATGAAAAAAAGTAGGCAGTGGCACTGAAATTGCAGATTGCCAAACTACTGAGAAATAATGTACTATGGACCTTCCACAACTTCTGCATTCCTGATGACCCTTCTTGCAGGTGCATACCTTAGCACAATATATAATAAACACATCTGGTTGGGATGTTCACTCTCCTAACTGAAATCCCATTAAGTAAATAAGCCCTACATCCATTCTAAAAGTTTTGTAAATTCAATGTTTGTTGATTCTACTGCATCATATCAGCATTGTCTACAATACACAGATTAAAAAAAAAAGAGAGAGAGATTAAGGAACAGAGCTACAAAATTATTAAAAAATCCCACATTTTAAAAACAGAAATCATGTCCAAATGGTCAGACATACTATGTGCCAAAAATATTTCACTGTTTTTTAATACTTGATACAATATGCCTCTGATGCCTGTACCCCACACTTGCATGGAGATAGACTCACTGATCTAATGTGTCTTTTTTCTACTTCTAGCAGCTGTGATTCAAATCACTTTCTTTAATGAAACATTGAAGACCTCTTTCCTGGCCTGATGTCCCAGGGATATAAACCTGAGTCTGCCTCAGATTCTCCGAAATCAAGTGTTGTTCCCTTATTCAGGAAGGGAATTTAAACGGAGGAAAAAATATATCAGAAAACAAACAAAAAGGGCTGGGATCGCCATAATCACTGCATCCCTATTTTCTGTTTTCTAAAGTTTTCCGTTACTGAGGTCTGTAGGCCCCTGTTATCTCTGCCACACAGTTAAGAGATACAGTACATGTCCTGTGCTGCTGGCTACGGTGGCACTACTGGGAGTAAAAAGCTATATGACCACACTCCACCTTCTTCACAGGAGGTGTCGGTGTTACTGAGTATTTACTCAGTAACTTAGTTTTCAATATAATATTTCCTCTTCCACCCCCTCGCTCACCACTTCCTCTCTGCAGTGGCCAGTGATATCCCATCTCCCATCCTCCCTGCTTTGGTGCCCAGAGGGGAACATGAATCATTTCTGGATCATTTTGTACCTAAGGCCATGACTACACTAGAGAATTTTGCCATCACATCCTCCTAGTATGCTTGTAACATAACACGTGTCCACAACCAGAATTGTCACTAACGGTTCACACAACCATGGGGATTGGACTTTATCTTATTAACCATCATATCACAGCTGTACTGTTGCAATGGCAGAGTAGACTAAGTCCTGGTGCAATTCGCCCTTCCACTGAAATCCCACAATTCTCCAGCCCATCCTTCAGCCTCTGCTTTGACAGCTGAAGGCCCTGGTTCTATCACCAAAATGCAAACACATGCAAATGGATACTATGGATATTGTCGGCATGATGTACCAATGAGCTGGTGCAGCATTCCACCAGCCCTGTAACACATGCGTGTAGAGCGGTGTGGAGGTGATGCTTTGTTTCCATCTGAACCAGAATGCCTAGCATGGACACACCTGGAAGCCTGCAGCATTTCACTCCTGAAACATGCTGGCAGTGGAACTGTTCAGTGTTTTTGAAACAAAATATGGACCTCAGGCTCCCAGCTCCTCATGACTCTCTAGTAGCTCACCAGGCAGGGAGACAGAGAAGCCCTGGCTCCCAACTTCCCTGCCAGGTGAGCTGCTGAGAAGTCAGGGAAGGGAGCAGACAGGCAGGAAACCTGCCAGGCATCTGTTGGAAATTCTGTCCAAAATTCATCTGTAGAAGGGTTCGGTTGGGGTCGCTCCTCTCTGGGGCGGCTGGGAGCCAGGCCGCCTCACTACTGAGGTCCGCTGAGTTGGGGAATTAGCCGGATGAGGCAGGAAACAATCAAGGGCTCAGACCCTCAGGCAGGGGCTGAGCAAATAGTTCAATATCAGGCCCAGGCCCTGGGTCAGGGCGGGGCAGCAAACAAACAGGAGCTCAGACCCTCTGGCACGGACCAAGCAAATAGTTCAGGAACAAAAACCCAGACTCCCGGTTCTGGCGTCTGGGGCGAGGGGGAGACTGTCACCCATAAGTGGGGTGGCAGGGGGGACACAGGCCCACCCACTCCACTGCGTCCCAGCCCGGGGCCCTAGCAGTGGCAGAAGACCCGCTGCTGTCAGTGGGGATCCTGGCTGCAACACACTGATATAGGCTCTGGCAGTGCCGCAGCCAGACTAGGGTCGGCTGCCCCCGGGCTACTTCCTACCTCCCCCTCTAGCAGTACCTGTGTCTGGTCAGTGTCCTCCACTGAATCAAGCACCATGGGCTCCTCAGGGTACTCGACGAGCGGTAGGCTTGGCAGCTCCTCTGGGTCGCTTCTCTCTGGTAGGCTTAACAGCTTCTCCGGGGGCTGGTCATCATCAGGCCTTGACTGGTATGGCCAGTCCTCGGGTCGGTCACAGGCTGCAGGAGTCTCCCCAGCGGGAGCTAGGCCCCCAGCATCTGGCTTCTCCAGCAACCAGGCAGCTTCTGAGCTCTCTCATTCCTGTCCTGCGCTTTGACCTTTGGGTCCACCCACTTTGGCATCTAGAGGTGCTTGTACCTCTCTGGGGCGGCTAGGAGCCAGGCCGCCTCACTACACATCCTTTGGAACTTTTCAATTTTGATGAATTGGCATTTTCTGATGGAAAATTTCCAAAGAGCTTGATAGCTCACATCAAATTTATTTGGCTGATAAACCATTAAGAGGTCACAAAACCTCCCTATCGCCATTAGTTTAGAGGGGAGCTAAGTAAGAGGAGACATGATATATGTATCTAAAATAATTGAATCCTCCTGTAATATAAAAATAAGGGGATGCTCAATGAAATTACAGTAACTTCTCATTTAAAGTCATCCCGGTTAACGTTGTTACGTTGCTGATCAATTAGGGAACATGCTCGTTTAAAGTTGCGCAATGCTCCCTTCTAACGTCGTTTGGCAGCTGCCTGCTTTGTCCACTGCTTGCAGGAAGAGCAGCCCATTGCAGCTAGCTGGTGGGGGCTTGAAACCAGGGTGGACCGGCAGCCCCCCCATCAGCTCCCCGCTCCCCTAAGTTCCCTGTGCTGCAGCCGCCCAGCAGGCTATCAAGGCAGTTCAGCTGTCCCTCCCCCCACTGCCATGTGCTGCTCCTGCCGTCTGCCTTGGAGCTGCTCCCAGAGACTCCTGCTTGCTGTGCGGAGAGGGGGGGGGCGCTAATGCCAGGGTGTCCCCCTTTTTTCCTGCTCCTGCACCCCACTTAGCCCTTCTCCATATAGAGCAGGGAAGGGACACAGTCGAAGAGAGACAGAGAGAGCTTGGGGCAGCAGCTGCTGTATCAACTTCCTGATCCACTTAAAAAGACAATGCTCTTAAGAGTGGGTCAGCGTACTTAAAGGGGCAAGGTGTGTGTCTGTCTCTGTCTGCTATGCTGTCTCCCCTTCCTCATGTTTGTGCTGCCTTGTGTGAGAGGTGACATTAACAACAATGTGTTAACCCTTGATGGCTCAGCCAAGTGCTAGTTCATCATTTAGCAGTAAGGCATTCCATGGGAAATATCCCTCCCTCTTCCAACCTCTAACTTCACCATCTCAACCAAGCTTCACAATCATCATAGCTGAGAACAGTATTAAATTGTTTGTTTAAAATGTATACTGTGTGTATATCTATATAATATATAGTTTTTTGTCTGGTGAAAAAAATGTCCCTGGAACCTAACCCCCCCATTTATATTAATTCTTATGGGGAAATTGGATTCACTTAACATCGTTTCACTTAAAGTCGCATTTTTCAGGAACATAACTACAACGTTAAGCGAGGAGTTACTGTAAGTCAACTCATTTGAAACTATTATACAACATGTAATTAATCTCCGTCACTCACTGCCACAATACATCATCGAGGAGGATTCATAGGAAGATTAGAGGTTTATGTGACTATCAAGAGCTTCATCTGTAGTTACTTGCTAAGATAGACCTTTTATCAAGGGTGTTTTATCAAGAGTTGGGTGTGCACACAGATCATGGTGTTAAAAATGGGCTTCTCCTCTAAATATCCATCCTTAAGTGTTTCCAGTATGTTGGTGCTACTATCTGCTAGAATGTTTGCATTGTGAGCTTTCTCTAATAAAGCCTCCTTCCAAATCTAATCTATGTATGCGAACTGGCATGTGGCCTTTCCTGAAGATGACTCAGCAGGCGCACATATGGCTGTGTGTATTCCCTCCCTACACAAACAAGCTTCAGATACTTGCTAGCTACCCAGCCAGCCAGCAGGCATCTCAGATGTATTGCCTTAGGAGAGAAGGATGAAAGGCTGAGGCCTTCACAGTTGTTTTTCTCTGTCATTAATAAAAATGTCAGCCTACCACAACTCCATAATAAATTCTGTGCTTGAGCCAGTGCTCCAGCTCTCTCCGCCTATGGCTCTAAATCACCAGCATTATTTCTGCTCTCCTTCACACTTAGATGGTGGCTGTCTGCTTGGGCTAGAATTAGACAAGCACAGGTGGTAGCACCTGCTGCCAAGTTTGCCAGTCCGTGTTAATTCTTTGAATGCTTCCCAGTCTTTCCAGAGTCTGTTCTGTGAGACAAAAGGAAGTGACCGGCAGGACAATGGGCTCCTTGTTATTGTTAACAGGATCTCTGGACTTTCTCTCCTTGGCATTCAGCAGCACGTTGGGATGGATGCACGTGGTCCAGGCCGTGTGTAGTGCCACTTGTGTAAAGGTGAAAAGAGAGGTTCCAGGTCTTTGGGGTAGTTGTTTTTTAGAAGCGTATTGCAAATAATGTGGCCTTCTCTCTGTCACCAGATCCACACATCAGATGGTGACAGGAACTTCCATGGCTTTTGCTACCACCACTAGTCACCAGAGACCTATGGTGTGTCAGGCACAGCTCCTCTCCATTTTTCTTTTAGCATTTGTTTCCCCTTTTAGAGGATGAAACCACATATTTCTGTTTCAACCTCTCCCCTCTATGAAGAGTCTGGAAACTAGAGCAATGAGCACCAGGAGGAGCCACCCCCTAGCTGCTACGGAAGCCCAGAGGCTGTACTGGAAGCTGTTGTGCTCCCTTTTGCCCCAACATGGGATTTTGGCCAGTGGATTCACATACTCAGAGACTCACAGGCCATGTCACACCCTTCCCTGCACCCATCCCAACCTTATTACATGTTACTTTGGAGAGAATCACTATGGAGCACTGCTCTGCAGGGGTAAGCCAAGGCAGCAGGTCCAAACCCAACCTTGCCTATGATGAGTGGCTGATACTGCAGTCTGCCCCAGGGTGTGGGGCTAGACGATGACTGGCAGTAGCCTTATACTGAGGTGAGGTGGGAATAGTAGGTGGGGGTTCCTTGGGGAGGGGAGACCTAAGACTGAGGGGTTACTGCCAGGTGGCAACACCCCTGGTAAAAGGGCACCGGGGTCCAGGGTGGGACATGGGGACCAGAGGACAGGCGGACCACCAGCCTGCAGAGGGCGCTCCAGGATGCTGGAAGAGCTAATTCCTGGAGACCACCAGCAGGAGGCGCCGCAGGGGTGAGTCTGCTCCTCTACACACAGGAAGTCAGATTAGGGGCTGTCCATAAATGACATAACATATTAGGGGATCGGTGGGTCCTTAATTTTGAGTGTGTATTTCCGTATTATAAAGTGTTACAAGGACATGGGTGGGGCTTCAAAATCACCACAAATGTGATATGTAATTCATGGGCAGCCCCTTAGATGATCAGGTGGTCCCTTCTGGCTTTAAATTTTATAGCAAGGAGACACATATTCCATGCAAAACTCAACTAGCTCCAGGTTCCATTACGAAGTTCATATAAATTGCAAAAATCCCATAAAGAGTGGGAGTGAAACTAGAGGCAAAGTGACATGGCTAAAGGTCACACAGAAGGTTAGTGATAGCACTGGCATTAGAACCCAAGTATCCTGACTCCTAATTTCAGTGCCCTAGATCCCACTGCATCAGATGTACCACAGCCTCTGTGCTAAATGATTTGGTAAGATGAGCCATCCAGTTTTCATTTTCAATGCTACTTCTTCATTCTTTTAACGTACAGCTCAACTGTCTCAGGCAAATTCTACTAAGTGCTTGCTTGCTGGCGTGGTTTGACAGGATGTGTGCTTTGTGTACTGGCAGTTTGATTTTAACATCAAATGAAAAAAGTGATTTTTTTTTAAATGTAATTTTTAAAAACTAAAATCAAATGTTTGAAGGGCTTGAGTTGTTTGTGTGGAAGAGGTTGATTTAATCAGTGCAATCAGGTGTAACTGATGTTCAAGGAAGTTGGAGGTATTCGGCACCTCTCAGGGTCTGTCCCAAACTGCTAGCCGTGCCGGAGAGCAAGGATGTCTTAGAAAGATCACATCACCTACGGAGCAGCTTTGGAGGCATAGGGAACTACCTAGTTATACCTACTCTATGTACTTGTACTGTGCCCATCACCAGAGTGCCTTGACTTATTCCTCCAGGGCTAATCTCCTCTTTCTTGCTGGGATCTCAACATCCAGATCAGGCAGAGTACAGGTGAAGCACGGACGACAAGTGCTGCAGAGTCTGATCTAATTCCTATTGATGGTTTTTGTTTTTAACTTTTTATGAAGGCAAAGTTACAATAAAATGTTAACATACTATATCATATATTCAGGATCAGGTTAATATTCAAAGAACTTGGATAAAGATTCTGGCTTCATGACTGGGAAGTCCTCCTCTTCTAAGTACACTGTAAAGAGTAACCAAATTTCTAAATACCTCTCTGGTTTTCAGCACTTCACTTGTGTACGTACTTGATGTGAAAGCTTTTCCATTATAAGAACAGCCCATATTTTACTGGACCACAGTTCCAGAAGAGGCAAAGTTACATTTTCCCCGCAATGTGCAATACAGACTCTAGCTGCTAACAATCAAAAATGAAATTAATTTGTCATTCTGTTTAAAATGCTGGAGCATTAAGTAAGCAAGGGATCTCTAGAAAGCTGGAATTTTGTCATATGACGAATCTCTTTAATAATTACCTCCCCAAGCCACCTAATTCCTGTACAGAACCTGATGGCCTTAATCTATCCAGTTCTGAAACATTAAGTTTAACTTTTTCAAAATTCTAGCAACTCTTACCTTATCCACCAACTGAGGGCTGGTCTACACTTAGTCCGGACTTCGGACTAAGGTACGCAAATTCAGCTACGTTAATAACGTAGCTGAATTCGAAGTACCTTACTCCGGACTTACCGCGGTCCAGACGCGGCCGGAAGTCTCCCCCCGTCGACGCCGCGTACTCCTCTCGGCGAGCTGGAGTACCGGCGTCGATTGTGAGCACTTCCGGGATCGATCCGGGATCGATTTATCGCGTCTGGTTAAGACGCGATAAATCGATCCCGGAACATCGATGGCGTGCCTCCGGACCAGCCGGTAAGTGAAGACTAGGCCTGAGAAGACGCCATTATCATCTAGCATACAAGCTGTAAGAAACAGGGAGTACTGAAGATGATTTTTGCTTTTAGTCCAAGGTAAGCAATGGTTTGAAGTTTTTGGAAGGAACTATCTATTCATTTACAAGCTCCCAAGGGTTTTTTAAATGCTGAATATTAAGAACTCACTCTGACTCAAAGACCTTGTCAGCATGAATAATCTGGCATCATTCTTCAGAGTCCTCTACCTTAGATGCTTTAATTTGAACCACTTTAATTTCAATTAAACCAGTTGAGACCAATTTAATTTCAATAAAATATATCTTATTGCTTTCAGATGAGTATATATCATTTGCAATAAAACTTGCAACTGCTGTGTCTCCCACAAGAACCCATTCCTCAACATGATTTTTTTTTTTTTTATTTAGTGGCACATTTATTTATGTGATCCTAGTGAGGTCTTCTTCTTGTGGAAGTATTTTACAGTTCCCCACCATTTGATGAAAACAACTCCTGCAACTGAAGTTAAATAGCTAACATTCCTCTAACATTAAGACACCCCCGCCCCCCAGAGTTGTTTGCTAATTTGAATGTCACATGAGGGAAAGATGAGGGAGATTTTCTTGCATTTGGGAAAGTTCATTTCCCCCCTTCCCTGGATCTGTAGGCACTGCTAAAGTATCTTGGCTAGATACAGTTTCTTTCTAACTTACAAAGATACTATTATACAGAGCAAAATTGTTTTGACCAAATGGCAGCAAGTTTTAAAAAAAAAATCTTGGTGGAGCAGACTCCTGGACCTACTGCTCCTCCCTAAAGAAACAATCAACAAACTCAGTGCTGACCTCCAGCCTACTAGTCAGTAGATCTTTATCCCAAGGTGGAGGACAACCTTCCCCCTTTTGAAGCCACCTTTCCTACATGCAAATGAATTAGTTCATTTATATGCATAGTAATATGAAATGCTCAGCACACCAGTCTCTTCCCCCACAAGGCCTTTATTCTCCCATCCTCCACTTCC
This sequence comes from Trachemys scripta elegans, assembly GCF_013100865.1. NCBI lineage: Eukaryota > Metazoa > Chordata > Testudines > Emydidae > Trachemys > Trachemys scripta. Next base: position 125,852,372 of record NC_048298.1, read on the forward strand.
TGCAAATTATTCAGCTCTAATGCTGGACAATACACAAGATCATGGGAAGTGAGACATTACTTTTAGTACCTGGCTGATCATTCACCTACTGAGTTACTTCTGCTAGAGAATAAGTGCAAGGTGTCGCCTACACCATAGGTATATAAAAGGATGTTACTAAGTGAAAGGACAAGTAATCTCAGTCAATGAGGCCAGAGGAATTAAAAATGGGCTTATGCTAAAGAATGGAATACATATATTGAATAGTGGAACAAATATTTACTGATTTAGAGTGCTGTCAATCTTAATGCTGCATTGACACATTAAACATTTGCCTTTCTTTAATATAGAAAAGCAAACAACCCCGCTCCCCCTCCCCCACCCACACACACACCAGAACAGACCTGAACCACCGAAAAACCTGTGCAATTCAAATTACAAAACATTTGGAAAAGTAAAAGTTGGGCTTCCAATAGCAATGTTAACTTGGCTACCTGACACATTCTGTACATTTAATAATAAACAAAAATTAAAATGGCATTTAACAAGAAAAGCAGGAATAAAAATACTACATGCATTCAACCAAGTCCAGCTAACACCACATTTGTAACTGTCACATTTCTTGACTTCTTGTGATGTTAATTCTGCAATGTTAAAATTGGTTTAACAAAAATGTTTGCACTCAATCTCTAAGTTTTTTTTCTTCAGTTCCTTTTGAAAGTGCATAATATGACACCGATGGGTCTGCTGCTTTTACTCATGTGAGTATAGTAGTCCCATTCATGTTAGTGGGGCTACTCCTTTTAATGAGGACAGCAGCAGGCCCCAACTGTTACATTCTAGAGAGTTAAGATACATAGAACACTGTGCGCCGATCAAAGAATGCATACCGGCAGAGTGCATTACTGTGTATGCGTGAACTCGCAAGGTAATTTAGAACTGTCAATGCCCTGTACACAACATTCAAAAGTTTCAACCGATTGTTTTCAGGCTTTGTCCTGGTTTACTTTCAGTGAACATTATTTACATGAAAATTTTCAAGTTCAGTCCTTTTTCTATTATCTACTGAGGGGAAAAAAAAAGTAGGGCATTTTTTTCCCCGGCACTGAGAAAGGGTTTTGGTTTTGTTTGTTTTGAAATGTACACACTGGCATACAGCTAAGATAGGGTTGAAGGGATTTGATCAAATTGACCTGCAACAAAAATCACCTTTGGATGAACACTAAGTAAGGGAAGATTAATCTGAATTTTTTTTTTTTTAAAGTTCTAATCATAGGAAAAAGGGAGATAATAGTTAACATTTTTTGTGTAATTAACTATAGAGTTGCTACCTAATGTTTTATACCTAGTCATAGTTTTCCAAACACACATTTTTATAGCTACACCTCTACCCCGATAAAACGCTGTTCTCAGGAGCCAAAAAGTCTTACCACGTTATAGGTGAAACTGCGTTATATCGAACTTGCTTTGATCCGCCGGAGTGCGCAGCCCCGCGCGCCCCCCCTCCCCCCGAGCGCTGCTTTACCGCGTTATATCCGAATTCGTGTTATATCGGGTCGCAGTATATTGGGGTAGAGGTGTATATAGATATGTGTGCACACAAAAACAATGTGTGTCTATTAGTGTGTGTATACACATACACACACACACACACACACACACACATATATATATATAAACATTTTGAAGAAAATTTCCTCAAGCACTTGTGTCCCACTGAAAGTCAATGGGATATAGATTTCGGCTCCTAAATCACGTAAGCCCTTTAAAAATGTGCATCCTTTGTCCATTACATTAACATATTCACTCCTTGGATCAAAAAGGATCAGCTCTCTAACAGTGTACAGCAACACCAAATATTATATTTGTGTTATCGTACCCTAGAACCCCAGTCATGGACAACACTGTGCTAGGAACTGTACAAATAACAGGTCAAGGCAGGAAGTAAAGAGTACCGTATCCAAATGAAAGGGCAGATGTATATCACCTTGATGTCTCAAGCCAGCCATACAGGAAAACGGCAGTTTAACTAATGTAAAAGATCTGGTGACTGCTTCTGGATGCTCACATGTTGTGTCTAGCTACTGAGCTTGTGGGAAGTAAGAGGCTGGTAATGAACATCAAATTAGTCCAGAGCCCGTTGAGATTCTACTTTCATTCACTCTGATCAAGCGTCATGTTGTAAAGCAAACAAAAATGAAGAATGTTGCTATTTTTAGGAATGTTTCTCATCATTTTAATATATTAAACAAACAAGCCAAGCCTGATTTTAATTATTTTTTTTTTAAACTCATGGAAAATCTGCACTTATGGCACTGCATAATATCACTGTCAAAAGCCCCAACTCTTTTAATGGCTGCATGTGAATTAAAAAAAATCTTTAGCTTAGTGACCACAGCAAATCATATTTTTACAGCTGTCAAGGTTCTCATTTAAGATATAAACCAGAATCCAAAAGGGATTTTGTGTGTGTGTTGCATGAAGATAGTGCTATTATAAGTAGGCTAACATTTCTTATGCTGGGGGCAGGGGAAGAAAGAATAGCTGAATGGGAGAAGAGGAAGGCCAGGGCTTGACAGCAATTTTGTGCTGTCCAGCAATGTATTAATATATCCAAAGACAATAATTTGGAGATTCAAGTTTCACATCACAAGACACAGTTCTGTTTATATTTTGAGTGCAAGCAGTTAAAGGCAAAGGGCCAGATTCGGTATCAAGATCTGCTTCCTTTACACTACACTCAGGTGGTACAAGGGAGCTGGAAATGGGCTTCAAATGGCCAACAGAGAATTCCCATGGTGTAGAGGAATTCCCTGCTGGCATAGATGGATCTGGACCAGTTGTATATCCCCCTTCACAGCATAAGGGGCATGTCAGATGAGGGAGCACATGTGGTGTAGCGATACAATCATCCACTGGCATAAGGTCTGTTAAGAACCCTATCCCAGAAATGTATCTTAAAGCAGCCTAGTGACTGCACTAAATACTTCTGGGATCAGGGCCAAGCAGAGCTCAGGCACAAAATAGAATTTGGCTTTATAACTAGTTTGGTGGAATTTCATTATAGTTTCAGGGGGTAAAAGAAAAGAGGGAGAACTTATAACTAAATTTACTGCAAACAATGTTCTGCTGCTTTTAATGTACTTTGAAACCAAGATACGCTGTTCAAAGTTCTTTGATTTTTAAGTCAGTTTAGTCCTGGTGAGAGGTTCCAGTTTGGTAACACTAGAAACTGACACCTCTTGCACAGATTATGCAAACACTTATGCTTGTGAATAATTTTATGCACATGGGTAGGCCCACCAAGTTCAGTGGCTGTACTCATGTGTGGAAACATTTGCAGGATCAGAGCTTCGGTGCACAGGACAAGAGGAGTACTGTCTTACATCCCCACAGTGCCCCAACAACAGTGTCTTGAACTCTGCCCTGATGAGTTGTTCTTTTAATGGCAACAACCAGAGTTTGTATTTAACAATTACATTAGTTTTGTTCAAGCACTGCCTATCACCAAAACCAGAGCCTGCTGCAGAATACTGTCTGATCTGCCCCTTGCATTCCAGCACCCTGCCTTCCAAAATGGAGAATGGCCTTTGGTCTCAGAAACCACACCCACATCTGTACACAGCTATGATACAGATGATTTATACACCAATGGAGCATCTTTCTGCTATGACTAACAAAGCTGCCAGTTGTGATATCTGCCAAACAAGCATCAGGGATGGTCAACGTTATATTTCCTGAACAGATGTACAATTTACCCAGCAAAAAAATGCATTCAAAATTAAAAAAAAAATGTTTTGCACTGACTAAAAGGGCTTTTTCAATAGAATAATGCACAGAAAATAAAACTGAGTCCAACTGATTCTGGTTACAGATGGGCCCAAACCCTGAGCAGCTCCAAACTTTTGGAAAGTTCAGATCCACCTCTGAATTTAGGGCCTCAGGCCCATTTCTTGTTCTCACCACTTTAGATCCTCAAATGGATGGTTTTATTTATAAGAGGAGCTAATAAGCCTAGACAGACTTTTAAGACCCTAATACCTCTAATATTAGCTATGCAATAAATGTATGGGCAGCAATAGGTGCCAGTGAATAACCTGATCTCCTTTTTAGGGCTTCTCTTCACTGCAAAGTTAACTCAAGTTGTATCTTGAGTGCTGCCCCTAATCCAAGTCACACAAAATCCCTTGACTTGAGTCCGGTGGTGTTTTTAACTCAACTTGGCTGGTCATCAGGAGGTATAGACTAAACCTCAAGTAAGCACAACTCATCAGCTGCTCACCCACCCACTTTGCAGGCTAATGCCACTCAAGCATCATTAGTCATCCAATGCCTTCCCACAGTTCCCCCCATGGGCCCGAGTTCTCCCACAATTCATTGGGAAAGAAAATATCAAGCAGCTCAGCTTAGTACTGCAGTGCTAAGAACCACGGGAAGTGCCCCAAGACCTGTCAGGGCCACACAGTGACTACTGTACCCGAGCGGCTACAACAACTTGAGTGTTATATTGGAGTGGGGCCACTCTCACTAGGGCTAGGCTAACTCGAGTGTAGATAACTCTAGTTAACTCTGCAGTGAAGAAATACTCCTAGCTGCACTAGAAGGTGGCTCTGTAGGATGTGAATTCGGTCCTTCCATCACCCTGTGAAAAATAGCACATTAAGTATCTTAAGTTACTTGTTCTGGTAAGTGCACCTACCCATACAAAAGCAAAACTATAAAACCTTATTTGCTACATGAAGATTTAATGAATACACTACTTTTTAAACTGCGGATTTATTCATTTAAAGTATATTCATGCTCTGGTCCTTTGTTTCTATTTTACTACTATTTTTTTTTTTTTAAGTTGCCTGCTGACTTCAGGATTTGTTTTTAACTTTTTTTATGAACAGCTGGGGCATATTAAGCATGTTTTTTTCACAGTAGTGTTTTATACCAATACTTGATAATGACACACCTGTAAACACTCTGTATAACTAGCACCGTTAGGCCCTCATGGAATGCGTCTGCCACAGTCTGCATGGCAGAAATGCTGGCTAACTCCACCCCCACCGCTTAATCCAAAACTCTCTTCGACACATCTTTCCCCTTCTTAATCTCTCATGACACAATGTTGAAAGTTATTACTTAACTGCATAAAGAAAACCATCTGCCAGTTATTTACCTGCTCCACATGTGGAGCAAGTACCCAAACATCACTACCACCACAAGCCCGGGCAAATGCACAGCTTTGAAAAAAGCAGAACTCTGCGTGCAGTCATTTGACTCTGCTGCTCCATCAGGTGAGTCTGTAAAATCCGTTGCCCCTCAATGAACAACCAAGGCTCCAAATACCATTTCTGACAATCTAGGCCTGTCTGAATCGACATAAAACCTCCTGTAAAAGCGTACGGCAAATGACATTTTAAGAATTGCAAAATGTATTGTCAATGCTCACATGGCCAAATATTATCATGCAGACAGTCTACATCAGGGATTGGCAACGTTTGGCATGTGGCTCACCAGCGTAAGTACCCTGGTGGGCCGGGCTAGTTTATTTACCTGCTGACACGGCAAGTTCGGCCAATCGTGGCCCCCCTGGCTGTGGTTCGCCGTCCCGGGCCAATGGGGGTGGCGGGAAGCCGTGGCCAGCACATCCCTCGCGCGCGCCACTTCTCGCCACCCCCATTGGCCCAGGACGGCGAACCGCGGCCAGTGGGGGCCGCGATTGGCCGAACCTGCTGCGTCAGCAGGTAAATAAACTGGCCCGGCCCGCTAGGGCGCTTACCCTGGCGAGCCGCATGCCAAACGTTGCCGACCCCTGGTCTACATGCTAGTCTATTAACCCTGTTTCCGATGTCATATGTCACACAAATTCACATCAGAGTCCAAATTCAGGGGTGCCAGGGGGGGGGGGGGAACCTGGTTCCCACATGGGTGGAGATTGGTGGTGACTGGGGGTGTGTTGCCCCATCAAACTGGATATCTTGCAGAGGCAACAAATGGGGACACACCCAGATTTCTGCTTTCCATTTGGCTCTGTTCCCTCCCCAAGCCCTGCACACAGCGCCTAGCTACCCCTTCCCTGCACCCTGAGCTACCCCCCTGCCTGCACATAGCCCCGGCTACCCCCTGCCTGCACACAGCCCCTAGCTACCCCCTCCCTACACCCCGAGCTACCTCCTGCCTGAACACAGCCCCTAGCTACCCCCTCCCTGCACCCTGAGCTACCCCGTGCCTGCACACAGCCCCTAGCTACCTCGCCTGCACCCTGAGCAGTTTTCAAACTTTTTGAGCTGAGCCCCCTCTTTGAGTTATAATTTTTGGTTGTATACCACCCAACCCCCCGCCCCTCCAATCCAGACAGACTCGGTGGCCTGTTGAGGTGGTGCTACAGACCCTGCTGTGTGCCTGAGCCCCACTGGGCCCTGCCCCCACCCCCAAATATAGAAGTCAAATTATGTCTATGAAAAAAACTAGAAACAGTAAAAATCCCCTCCCCCCCACAATCTAAAATGGTGCCCCTGCCCAAATTACCATTCAAAATGCTCCTGTCATAAGGCCACATATGTTGCAAAGTTTATTATTTCCCTAGTTTTCCTTCCATGAAGGACAGCATCTTCAAAAATGCTCAGTGTTGGCCTAACTCTGCTCCTATTGAGGTCACTGGGCGTTTACTATTGACTTCAATGGGAACAGAGCTAAGCCAACATCGAGGGCTTCGAAAAACCCACCCAAACTTTCCAAAATAGAATTCAGCCAAGGATGGGAAAAAGGGTAAGGAAAAGGTGATCACAGAATCACAGAAGTGTAGGACAGAAAGGGACTTTGAGAAGTCATCTAGTCCAGTCCTCTGCACTCCAGACAGGACTACATAATAGCCAGACCATTCCTGAGAGGTGTGTCAGGTCCAGGTTTTATTGCTAGTGATTACAACTTGAAGATAATGTAAAAACCAGCCACATAAAACTGAGACAAATTCTATCCGCAGGGTAGTGCAATCCCACAGTCAACCTGGAGGCAGAATTTTGCCAACATTCTTTAAACCACCTTTATCAAATTTTAATGAAGAATAGGAATGCTACATATTCAACTCTGAAACAGTCTCTGAAAAATCTGGTCCAGGCTTTTGTCTGCTTCACCATTAACTTTTGTATATTTGGGGCATGAAGACCTTTGTAAAAGGAGAGGCAGGCATCTCTTCAGAGATGCTCTGTATAGAGTTGTGTGGCTGGCTCTATAATGGAACTTTGACTTCAAGCTCTCTGAACCTGGTGAATTTCATGGGGCCATTCTTTGTGGGTCTTCTAAAATATCTTACTCCCAAGGAGCATGTGCTTTCTTAGCATCACCACTGTCATATGCTCTGATGGGATTAACACTTGCTACTACTGGCTAATTCCAGATACACATTGCTTCAACTTCCTTCCCAGCGTGAGGCTTGAAAACATTATGCACGTATTCCTTCTTGTTCTAACCAAATTGACCAACTGATAGTGATTTTAAAACAATAGCGCTCTCTCTCACGACATACGGCAGTGATAGCCTTAGCCTTCCAAAAGTAATGTGCTCAAGACTTTGTAGATAATAACTAAAAAAGTACCAACAGAAGTAATAGATTGGCTGGTAGCAGTCAGCATTAAGTTGCCTGCAGGCCTAAGTAAAGCTGTGCTTACTGGCTCACATTTTCTTTGTGAGGATGCTCCATCTCTTTAGGAATAAAAAGAGGAAAACAAAATGGATGGGCTTTTCAAAAGCACTCAGTCCTGGCTTAACTGAGGGAGCCAAGTGACTTCAGATCCACCTCTCATATGAGCCAGTAGTCCATTTATATTTTCCCTCGTATCATATCACAGGGCGTTTTACCTGCAGAAATAACAACTTGGTAGAACAGAGGGCAACTGTCAAGAGCACACATGCTGCAAATGCCATCAAATGCAACTCAGTCATTTCAAAGACATTTTTAAAATATCATCTCTGCAGCTTGCTTAGACATTTGTTAAAAGCAAATGGCATCTGGGGAGCCTGGAAACCCAGAGCAGCCATTAGGTATGTCTAAAATATGCATCATCTGTTTAGTGCCATATCCCCTTACCGCACTGCCTCTTCTCGGAGGCCAGTCCCTTGAGATTTACAAGAAGACAGATCAGAGAGAAATAGGAGATCCATCTGCAACCTGCTGATTAGCAAGTCATCAACAGATTAACTTGTACAAAGGGATCAGGGCAGGAGGCTCAGACTGGCTAAGTACATATATGGTAATGAAAGCACAAGTGACACAAACATGAGAAAAGCCAGATGATGTGACTTCTGGGCAAAGCACCTTTAAAAAAAACGGGGGTGGGTGGGATCATGGAGTGATTCACTCCAGAAGATTTGGCAGTGATCTGAAATCAATGGGCTCAGCCTAATCACACTGTTTCCTTTCTCTCTGGGCACGGATCTCTGCAAGCCAGAGGAGCTGGTGGGCGTATAGTATTTGAAGTGGTCTTATTTTCTCTGGGCTAAAAATACTTTGAAAACGTTGGTTTTATTTTCCATTCCTAACAGCTGAGCCCTGGTCCTGAGGGAATGTATGTTATCCCACTGTGAAAACATCTAAACAGGTGGAAAAGGACAAGGGAGGGGGAAGAGGGTTAGACAGACAAACAATTCCTGTTTCCTTTGTGTAAAAAAAAAAAAAAAAAAGCAAAACACAAACAAACAAAAACACACAAAACAAAGCTATGGCTCTGCAGGTTTTAAAACTAAAATAAAAAAATCCAAATCTCCTTGCTTAAACTGAACAATTCTGTATCATTTTTGGAAGCAAGAGAGAAAAATAAAGCTGGAAGTATTATAAGAGCATATTTTGGACAAACTCTACTGCTGTTCCGGTCCTGGGCCTCTGCACAATTCTGACATTGCACTTCATTCTTTACCTGTTGCTTTTCATTTATGCCAGTCTGAAGCCCCTACACAGCCCTAGCAATGCACCCACCTCAGTCCTAAACTCTACATCTGGGGTCAGCAACCCAGTGGCACTCTGCTGCCAGCTTGGGGTACTGACCGCCGGCCCCCTGCCAGCCGGGGTTCCGTCCACCGGCCCCGCTCAGCCCGCTGCTCCAGCCCTTGTTCATCCAGGACCAAGCCTAAGACTAGCTGTAAATAATTCTGTCCAACCAAGCCAAGTCTCGCAACCGCCATCATGTAGCCAGAAGTCCCTGCAGCTGCTGCGTAAAATAACAAGTCACCAGAAAGTGGTCCATAGTCTCAAGTGGTGCTGGAGCCTGGCATGGCGCCCACGGACAACCTTTGCTCTGCACATGCCGGCCATGCACATTTGCATGGACGTACAGTTTCCCATGAAAGATGTGCCATTGTACGTCTTGGTACTTACGTGCCATTTGCAGATACTTTAAGGCACCCGTCAGTAAGTTCTGAGGACAGTTGATCACCTTCAGTAAAACCTTCCTAAAATTGGCCTGCATCACTCTGTGGTACAATGAAGTTTTTCTCAGCAGTTTTGAGGTTTGGTTCAATGATTTGCCAAATAAGATACCATCGTATCTACAATAAATGAACTGCCTGTCTCCGCCAGAACAGTTGAGAGATGCATAAGTGAAATGGCAGAAAACATTAACGAAAAGCAGATGGCTGCATTATAAGACACAACAGTGTTTAGCGTTGCAGTTGATGAGAGCGTGGATATAAACAACGTTCCACGTTTGGCAGTTGTTGCAAGATATTGTGCTTCCAATGAAATCCAAGAGGAATTTTGTTGTCTAAAACCCCTGCATGGCACAACAAAGGGGGAAGATATAATGGAAAGTTTTGTAAACCATTTTGAAGAACAAGAACTTGATATCAGAAAAATATTTTGTGTGACAACAGATGGTGCTCCTGCCATGGTCAGAAAACAGAAGGGATTTGTAAAGTTACTTGAAGATCAAATTGGTCACCCGACAGTCAAATTTCACTATATCATCCATCAAGAAAACCTGTGTGCTAAAATTTCTAATTCAGAGCATAATAATATGATGAATACAGTGGTGCGAATTGTGAATTTCCTTGTTGTTTGATCTGCTTTGACTCACAGTTTCAAGCACTGCTAGAAGAGATGGACAGTGCTTATAACGACATCCCACTTTACAGCAACATTCGGTGGCTAAGTCGTGGCAAGGGTTTGGTGCGCTTTGTAAACTGTTTTGATGCAATCAAGGCCTTTTTGTCGGAAAAAGCACAAAACTACCCCGAACTGGATGATGACAAATGGCTGTGTAAGCTCATGTTTCTAACTGACATCACCACTCACCTAAACAAACTCAACCTCCATCTCCAGGGTGCAGGGCAAACGGTTCTGGATCTTTATGAAGCCTGGAAGGCATTTGTTGTAAAACTAGCAGTTTTTTCTCGGGATATTCAAACTTCGACTTTCTGCTACTTCCAACACATAAAAGAGCTATCGACACGTTGCACTGTCAGTGTCGATGAGATTGGAATGTACATGCAAGAACTGGAATCAGAATTTTCTGACAGATTCCAAGATTTCCAGTGATTTGGCCCAATGCTTTCTTTTCTAATTAAACCTGAAAAGTTCAACGAAAGCAACTTGGATTTGTCTGTATTTCAGTGGATGGGTGTTGAAGATTTCGAAATGCAGCTCATTCAGTTAAAAAGCTCAGAACTGTGGGCATCAAAGTTTGGAGATCTGCGGAGTGCACTTGAAGCTACCGAGAGAGATTATGGGGCCTCTGTTCTGACCTGCTGGACGTCCCTGGCCGTGAAATTTAACTGTTTGAAGAAAATTGCATTTGCAATGCGTTCAGCATTTGGATCCACATACCTGTGTGAACAGGTATTTTCACACATGGAATCTGTCCTCTGTCTCTCTCAGAGCTGGTTAACAACTGATCACTCAGAAGCCTGTGTGCAGCTTAAAGTATCCAAATACGTGCCAGACATTGGAAAACTCAGCAAGGAAAAGCAAGGGCAAGGATAGGGTGACCAGACAGCAAGTGTGAAAAATCGGGATGGGGGGGGGGGGCTTAATAGGAGCCTATATAAGAAAAAGACCCAAAAATCGGGACTGTCCCTATAAAATCAGGACATCTGGTCACCCTAGGCAAGGATCACACTAAACTGATAAGATCTGCATTTTAATTTAATTTTAAATGAAGCTTCTAAAACATTTTAAAAACCCTATTTACTTTACATACAACAATAGTTTAGTTATATAATATAGACTTATAGAGAGAGACCTTCTAAAAACGTTAAAATGTATTACTGGCACATGAAACCTTAAATGACAGTGAATACATTAAGACTTGGCACACCACTTCTGAAAGGTTGCCGACCCCTGTTCTACATCCTCCTTTGTTCCAGTTCTGGGCTTTTATAAAGCTTTGCCAAAGCATCTCAGTCCTGACCAGTACCTCTTGTTTGACTACTCCTGTGCCTCTCCAGAGACAGACTGTCAGTCATGCTGAATTGTGCCACATGTTATGTTGTTTTGCAATATGGCCAACTTTCCATTTATAATCAGGATTTTGACAAGTGAAGCTTTTTCACTTGAAACCAAGGATGGGTTTGAACCAAGTTCCCCAAGCGAAAGGCTAATGCAGTAACTCTATTCTGCTGCTGATCCCCAGCTTATTTTTTGGTAATGGCCTTTTACAGGGAAAAAAATTCCAAAGATTTATTCTGTACAAAGTGAAGTCAATAAAGTAATTCAAAGTTTCATTCTAAAACTCTCATAGAGATGATTAGCTCAGAAATTTTAATCCAAAACAATTTTCAGAACTCAGGAATTTCCTAAGCACCACCTGGGATTTTTCTGTTGCTTACAAGGTTTTTGAAGATTGCAAATCCTGCCAAAAGATTTCTTCAAATGAAATCTGAAAAATGTAAAGGCAAGTCCAAATCAGATAAGCAGCCCAATGAATTCAAACACTTCAGGGATCAATAACCTGTGTGTGAGCTTCTCACTTAGGGGATGCAAGTTAGAGAACAATCATGAAAAACAGACCAACAACAACAAAAGGAAGTCTAGGAACAAGACTGAAAGAATGCAGTTTCCACATCAGCGACTTATAGACTCAAACTTTAAGGCCAGAAGGGACCATCATAATCATCTAGTCTGACCTGCACATTACAGGGCTACAGAACCTCACCCACCCACTCCGGCAGTAGGCCCACAACTTCTGCATTACTGAAGTCCTCAAATCTTGATTTAAAGACTTCAAGTTAAAAAGAATCCATCATTTACTCAAGTTCAAGCCAAGAAGTGACCCGTGCCCCACGCTGCAGAGGAAGGCGAAAACCCCAGAGTCTCTGTCCATCTGTCTGGGGAAAAATTCCTTCCCAACCCCAAATATAGCAATCAGTAAGTTAGATCCTGAACATATGAACAAGACCCACCAGCCAGATACCTTGAAAAGAATTCTCTGTAGCAAACATAGAGCCCTCCCCAACTAGTGTCCCATCTCCGACCACTAGCAGATGTGGATGGCATTGTAGGCAACTTCATCATACCATCCCCTCCATAAACTTATTTAGCTCAGGCCTGGTCTATACTACCCGCCTGAATCGGCGGGTAGAAATCGACCTCTCGGGGATCGATTTATCGCGTCCCGTCGGGACGCGACAATCGATCCCCGAATCGGCGCTCTAACTCCACCAGCGGAGGTGGTAGTAAGCGCCGCCGACAAAAAGCGGCAGAAGTCGATTTTGCCGCCGTCCTCACAACGGGGTAAGTCGGCTGTAATACGTCGAATTCAGCTACGCTATTCACGTAGCTGAATTTGCGTATCTTAAATCGACTCCCCGCTGTAGTGTAGATGTACCCTCAGTCTTGAAACAAATTCGTTTTTTTACCTCCACTGTTCCCCTTGGAAGGCTGTTCCAGAACTTCAGTCCTCTGATAGTTAGAAACCTTAGTCTAATTTCAACCTAAACTTATTGATGGCCAGTTTATATCCATTTGTTCTTGTGCCAACATTGGCACTTAACTTAAATAACTCCTATCCATCCATGGTGTTTATCCCACTGATGTATTTATAGTGAGCAACCATATCTCCCCTCAGCCTTTGTTTGGTTAGGCTAAACAAGCCAAGTTTCCTCAGTCTCTTCTCATAAGGCAAGTTCTCAATTTCTCTGATTGTCCTGGTACCTTTCTCTGCACCTGTTCTAGTTTGAATTCATCTTTCTTAAACATGTGAGACTAGAATTGCACACAGTATTCCAGATGAAGTCTCACCAGTGCCTTATATAATGGCAATAACACTTCCCTAGCTCTACTGGAAATACTTTTCCTAATGCAGCCTAGGGTTGCATTGGCCTTTTTCATGGCTGCGTCACATTAGTGGCTCATAGTCATCCTGTGGTTGACCAATGCACACAAGTCTTTCTCCTCCTCTGTCACTTCCAACTGGTAAGTCCACAGTTTATAATAATAACTCTAGTTGTTAGTCCCTAAGTGCACTTTGCACTATTAAATTTCATCCCATTTCTATTACTCCAGTTTTCATGGTCATACAAATCTTTTTGCATGAAATCTGATCCTCCTCTGTATTGGCAATACTTCCCAATTTGGTCTCAATTTTTCTCTGTTGCTCCTGTCCTGCACTTAGCACTGGAACAGGGCGGAGGAGAGAACCACAAAGGTGGTTTGAAGGCTGGGCTAACTTACCCTCAAGTAGCAATAGCCAACTATGGGTGTCAACCTGGCATGAATACTTGGAGTTCAGCAGTGTGGGAGGAGGAGCCAGTGTAGAGCCATTCTGGGAGTTCTATGGCCAGGGTGCCCCCTTGTATCCAGGTATTCCCGCAGGGCTATTTCTGCTCTCCTTAAACCCTCGGAACAAGAGACAATCGGCCCCAAATGCTGTGTGAGCAAAACGAAAATTCAGCTTTACTGTCTACAGTAAGTTGAGAGACTCATATGGCTCATTCAGATTCCATTATGCAACAGTTTAAGTCAAACGTCCACTGAAATGGATTCAGAGTAAAGCTGAATAAAATCATCCTAGAATAATCAATCTGCTATCACCAACTATAGAGGTGCTCCAGACTTAGCGCATGTCTACACTATACTGATGTATGACTACACTCATATAGCTGTACTGGCATAGCCCCCTCATGTAGACACAGCCTATACTGACAGAAGGCATTTTGCTATATGTGTAGGATCACCACCTCTCCAAATTATGTTAGTGCCATCAGTGGATCCCTCCATTGGCACAGCTGCATTTGTTGGCATAGCTCTGTCAGTTAAAGGTGTGGTTTTTTCAGTGGACGTCATGCCTTATAACTTTTCCGACCAACAGACCAACCTTAGTCTGTCACAGCTAAACTTTGAACCAATCGCAACACAGGGTTAGGATTCCTATGGGTAGACACAGGCAATGAAGGCCTAGGGGGGGCCAGTGAATAAGGATGAATCTGAAGAAGTGGGTTTTTTATCCATGAAAGCTTATGCCCAAATAAATCTATTAGTCTTTAAGGTGCCACCAGACTCCTCGTTGTTTTAGTTAATAAGGAGTCAGAGTCAATGAAATATAAAATGGCCAAATCATGAATCACAGTGCCTATTCACTCTAACCATTTATTTTAAAGTAGACTGTTAAGGTTGCAAAACCTATGGTTCAGTTTTGACTAAAAGGCTAAAACTGAGGAAGTATGATTTGGAGCCTGTTGGAAGAACACAATCTAATGCTGAGATCGCTTGCAAGGCAAGTGCACAAAAAAGCAATTATGAGGGTGCGTCTTCATGAAAAAGGAGCCTAATTTATCATTAGCATGAGTTTTCAGTACCATTCAGGGCATAATACTGTGACCCAGGAACTTCTTTGTGCCAACTGGCAGTAGGTGCAGGGGGCACAGGATTTTACAGGAGTCCCCTGGATCATATATATGCACAATAATTCACCAAAGGGTGGCATGTAAGGTCTCTACTGAGAGCCAGCAGCCCACTAGTCATCATAATAATTGGGAAATGTATGTACAGATAGTATTTAAGAAGTTATGTATTTATAGTAGAAATTATGCTCTTAAAGCCTTGAAGTTGAAGGCAGTTCACCAGGAGATGACATGCCTCAGACAGGTTCTGTTCAGGCAGAGGGTAGTAGATGCTTATCTCTATGTCTGGTAAACATGTGCCTTACAACGTAAGTGTATTTGCATACTGAGCCACCATCTAATCAAGACTGTGAAACTGACAAGGGGTTTGTCTGGCATTTCAGAAGAATGCAAGGAGACACATGGCATGCTTCACCTATGGGACAAATTGACAAAATGGCTTGTCTCATGATGAAGGGATCACAGGCTGCCTGGACGAAAAACACTGGTGAGCAATACCTGATTAGAGATGAGAATATCTTGTTAATTAAGTCTAGGCTCTAGATGCATGTTAGGATTTTATTTTATATGTTACCATTTGTTTCTAACATTTCTGCTTGCTCTCACTTGAATGTTTATACTTTGTTAAATAAACTTTTTCTTGATGTCACTACAAATGTATCTACATGCTGTGTGTTAAGCAGAGCAGTGAAATGGAGTGAAACTGGTAAGCCTGAGCGTACAGTTCTTAGGGGAGCAACAACTCTGTGAATACTGTGAGTGTCCTGCGGAACAGGGGCTGGACATTACAGGCAGGTGCACAAAGGGGCTGGGGGTTGGAGTGCGCCTGTCACTAACCTGTAGAAAGACAGAGAAGCCTGTGTAGGTTGAAGGGGTGGGGGGGGGGGGGGGGGGGGGGCTTGTGTTGTCCGTGGCTGGTGGAGTTGTGGAGTTGACCCCCAGCAGGCACAGACAAGGCGTCCTCATGCTAAGGGTAGGTGGTAGGGGGGTGCCTCACAACCCTAGGTACCCCTGGGGAATGTCACACATACAAAAGCCATCTGTTCGTTAAAGCCTTCAGACAGAGCTGAGAGTAAGGCCTGGTCTACACTAGACAATTAGGTCGGTATAACTACATTGCTTAAGTGTGTGAAAAATCCACACCCGAGCAACACAGCTAAACTGGCTCAACCCTTGTGTAACTGAATTGAAATTAATGGATTTACACCAATAATTTGAATGTTACACTTTTGTAAAATATATATATCAAAATACATTTACCAGTAAACTATGAAGTACAGCATACAGAATTATACCACTGTTGCCTCTTTTTTTACTCCAGTGGTTAGCCAAAATTTAGAGTCTAACAGATCCTGTTGATTAGGAGAAGAAACTGATGATGGTGTCAGATGTTTCTTTAATGCAATTCTATTTATTTACAAATAATGTACAAAATCCTGTTTCTCTGAGCACAGCAGGAATAAAACAGCAAGAAATCATTTCTTTGCTTACAGTTCCAAGCCCCTTTCCAGCCAGTACTTCGCCGAAAAGCTCTCTCTCTAGGCTTTTGTAGGGCCACATTCCAGCTGTATCTTTGGCTTTCTGCTGCTTCTTTCTCAACTACTCTGTTGTTTCTGCTGCTTCTCTCATACAGACATCACACGTCCTCCAAACAATACCCAACCCAAACCCCTCCATATGTGCCTTGCATGGGCTTTTGTTTTGGGCAGTGAAGTTCTTGTGTATTGGGTGGAGGCTGCTATTGTTTCAGCTGTCTGGTTCCATGTAGGGGCTTAATTGTTTCTTATATTTATAAATAAAGGTAGCTGTTACACCCACTAGTTTTAATGAAGTTTAGCCCAATATATAACACTATATTACATGACAGAACAAATCAACAAACCACATTTTGGGTTACAGTATTTTTGCTATATTTATCATGCTTGATTGCTTGGGGCCTCCATTGATTTCAATGGGTTTTTGATCAAATCCTTATTAATTCATCTTCAAATAATATTGCAAATTAGGGAGGTTGTTCAACTGTACTTGTGAAGTGACTAATCCCATAGTAAAATATGACAGTTTACACTGTACACAAAAGACCCAGCATTGAACCCTGAGGCACCTTATATACTCTGTCACTGTTAAGGAGTCATCTTTTGTCTACCATTATCAAGCATCGGTAATGATGCTTTTTTCTGTATTGCAACTAGGAAGAAAAACGGTGGCATCTCTGACAAGGTGAGGTAGCTATTGGCAAACTATGATTTTTAATGTAATAGTAACACTCTCTCTCTCTCTCTCTCTCTCTCTCAGTGAAGGACTAAATTCTGACTGAAAACACCTAAAAGGAAATTCAGAAAGATAGACTAAGGGATTGTTAAATCATTCAATAATATTCCACTATTACTCATATCAAAGGTGTTGTTAATATCTAATATGTAAGAAAGTTCCCTTTACCTAAGCTAGTTAAGACAGCATTGTTATTCACGGTGGATGGGTTTGGAGAGCATGAACTCACAGAAAACTGTCTGAATTTCTCCAGCAAAAGACGTTAGTAAAGAGGATTCTGTGAGGAGTCTCACCACAAAACAGCTTAGTCAACATAAAAATGGACTCAGGATATGTGTGTTCAGATCTGAATCCAGATCAGGTTTAACAAAGAAGGTACATTAGGACAGTCATTCTGGTGAAGATTTTGGTCCCAAAAATGGTGGAAATCTCCCACAATCAGTTGTTCTCACCATATTTTGCCCATCTTGAACTGAAATCTCATATAGCTCTGCATATGTTGTCAAGTATGGCTCTCCCGTTGGATCACTACCCTACAAAAAAGCAGAAACCTTCTAAACTCACAGTTTCCAGCTTGAATGCAGATTCTCACTGGCCACCTTGGGAAAACCACTAAGACTTCACATGCCAGCCACTGGCAACTTGTCTGAAAACACATATGGAAGAACAACATGTGCCACCAGCTGGATTCCATGCCAGGACCTGGATTTGAAAGCTAGCTCAAAAGCCTGCACCAGTGTAAATGGCGGGTGGTACCATTCACAATAGGCCTAAAGAACTACCAAACCACAACTGTTATTTTACAGTGCTAAAATCACTTAAAACTTCAAGGAGTAACACAAATAACAGGGCGGAGAGCCTAATCCTTGACTGAAATCCAGACACTGACTGTATTATCGTTTCAGTCCAGACATGTGTCTGACATAAGAAACAAGGACAACATAAAATAGGAGCCATCAACGTGAGCCTGCAAAACTGAGACTTAATCCTTTCCCAACCCAACAAACTTCTGCTGAAATGAACAGTGAACGTATCTTGGGAGGGAGGTTTTTTGAAAATAGCATTCATATTATCGGAGTCTGAGCCAATAGTGAAAATGGAGCTGCCAAATTTATCACTGTCCAGAAGATTTGTATAAGGCCCAAGAGACATTAGTACAGAGAGGTTAGAAACAGGTCAGCAGCAGGGCTTTTAGCTTTCTCTTTTTTTAAGAGCCAAATAATCCATCTCACCAAACTTAGTTTTGGGTAAATTTTCAAATTTATAATTATTGATAGGATATCTCCATAAATTTAACATTTCTCATATCTCCTAGAACTGGAAGGGACCTTGAAAGGTCATTGAGTCCAGCCCCCTGCCTTCACTAGCAAGACCAAGTACTGATTTTACCCCAGATCCCTAAGTGGCCCCCTCAAGGACTGAACTCACAACCCTGGGTTTAGCAGGCCAATGCTCAAACCACTGAGCTATCCCTCCCCCCTGATAAGAGAAGTTATAGGAGCTATTATTTCTGCTACTGAAATTAATTCCCGGAGGGGTTACTTTAAATTAGGCTGGCTTCTCTAGCTGTGCTACTTTTTTTGCAATGAAACCCAATTTAGAGAAACTCACTTACCTGGGTGTTTCAGACTTACATTGTAACTGGATTCCAAAGACAGCAAAAAGAAACGGCTTTGACACAATGTTCCTCTGAAATTGAGGCCTTGTCAACACTAACGTTGTAAGTTGATCTAAGTTACACTAATCTCATTAAGGTGGAGTACTGACATTGATGGGAGCATGCTCTCCCATCGCCTTAGTGCGTCTTCACCAGACCCACTAAATCGATGCCGCTGCATTGATGGCAGTGGCGCCGATTTAGCGCGGTAGTGAAGACAAATCCTGACGCATTTAGTTTCCAGAGTTTTGTGATGAAAGTGACAAAAATCTCTGGTTTCAGAAGGAAGTGGACAGACCCCCTAGAGCTTCTTAACCAGGTCAACAAAAGGTGTTGATTTCATTCTGAGTGCAAAAAGCCTCTTAACCAAATCCACCAGACTGAGGTGAGTGGGTCTCACCAAAACTCATGCAAACTCAAACGGATGGATTTAATACAGCTTTACTGGAAACCCAGAACTGCTAAGATAACTGACATGTATATGGGGCTTTATCTCTGGCCAGATCTTTAGCGGGTACAAATCTGCATAGTTCCACTGATGTCAATGCAGTTACATCGATCTACCACCAGCTGAGGATGTGGCCCTAAATGTAGGTCAGTGCTGACCCCAGTAAAATGAGGCGAACAGCTTTGTTTTTTCTAGTTTGATTCAGAAACATGCAGGTTCCATTCAGAATGTCCTTGTACAATACAGATTGCTGCCTGTTTCACTCAAACAGCCTTATATAAAATAACATAGTATTCTACAACAACAACTGAGCAGCCATTTTGTGAAAAAGCAAAGGTTTGTTCTTTTTCCCAGTGTAAGGGGGATGTAGGCCTCTTACTGATACTTAGTGGGTTTTTTGGTTGGCCCTCTCCCAATACCAGGAGAAGGAAAAAGGCTGAAGAGAAGGTCTCCAGGGCCAATAGGGAGAGGCCAGCTCTCCAAGTCATCCAGATTGGCCTGCCTGCCACGTCAATCAGCACCTGTCTTCTGTGTGAGCTGGGGCTGCCAGGACAGAGAAGGTAGAGGCAGGGAGAGTGCAGCAGCCCAGAGCTGGGGAGCTGGAGCAGAGGAGACCAGCCATGATGATGGTGAGCTGGGACCAAGCTACAGTGGAGAGGCACAGGACAAGCACCACAATAGCAGAAGGCCTGCCGTGCTGCAAGTAAACTGCAGCTAAGAGAGATGAGCGGCTGGGAGAATGAGGTGGGAATCCTGGGCAGAGAGGGCCCAGTGGAGGGAGATGCCTGACAAGAGGGCCCTGAAGGTTGGACGTGGAGGGGGGTCGTGACCCTGACGGGAGGGCTGACACTGGGGAGAAGGGTCCTTCCCGCCACCTACAACCTGAGGGCATGTAGCCACTGCCAGAGCAGGTGTCTTACCTGCGATATCACCACGATGCATCCAGGTCCTGGGAAAAAGGCCTGGGATGTGTAAGGAATAGGTTGTACATTTTCTTGAGTTCCAGAGACTATTGTGTACAGCGTCCCTGTGCCCATAGTGCAGGGTTCCTTCATCCTTTAACCTTTTCCATTTTTCCCTTATGTGTTTACAGTTGTTGTTTAATAAATTGCACATGGTTTAAACCCAATGTAGTGATCACTGGGACAGGGGAATGGCCAGTGAGGAGAGTGTACCCAGAGTGGGGACACCGTAGCCCCTTTCTTGAGCGACTCACAACGGGATTGGTGGCAAGCCCCCCACGGACCCTGGGCCCAGCTTTATCGGGGTTCCGAGGGCTCCACCACATAGGAAAGAGAAAGAAGAGTCTGTGTGGTCAGGCAGAGGCCTCTGAATAAAGGGAGTTGGGCCAGGGTCAAATCCTTTTGCTAGTTGATTCCACCGGGGTAGAGTAGAAGCCAGGAAACTTCCCCATGATAGTGGGATCATTCCTTCATTTACACCAAATTAGACAATGTAACAAAACTAAAATAGAAATGACAGTTTCCCTATCCCAGATACAGCAGATGGTCCCTATGAAGCTAAGCTTTACATTTGTGATGCTCTTGCAATGAAGGCTCTGAAGACAAGAAGTGCCTTTTGGCATTTTTATGGGACTTTTTGCCAAACCTGGAAACTCTTGTGTGTGCTGAGCCAAAAAAAACGAATCACCTCTTCCCCTCATGGGAATTATTCCACATCATATTAAGATTCCAACACTAACAATTTTCTTGTGACTCACCACTGTCTCTCTCTTTACAGGGTGAGATTTAATAAACAGTCAAACAAACCATTAAGATAGATTGCAGGTGAAATATAGTACTATGTTCCATTAACAGCTTTAATAGTAGTGATATATTGGCTAGATTACAGGCCAACGCGTTAAAACTACAGGCCACAGCAGACATACCCAATGCCTTGTACTAGCATATATTCCTCCTCCTCCACAGGGTGGCTCTTTGTCCCCCTCTAGTGGCTACGCCACATACTGAGGTTTATGAGCTGCTACTGTCTCTGAGCTAACATACTTTGTCTTTTAAGTTTACCAGTAAAGGCTCACACTGTTAGATCCAGTCCTGGGTTCAACTACAAAAACCTGTTCAGTGGTGTTATTATATTTAGAAAAAAATTCTGGTTATGAAGCATTTAGAAAGATCTGCCAATGTATTTCTCTGCCCTGGCAAGTCACAGTACACTCGACCTTAAAATGTAGGCATCACCTAATTTAATCGATGTTTTCAGTACCGTATCTGTTATTGTAGTTTCCTCTCTGCAAAGTCTGGGGGGCCATTTGAAGCCATGCTGTTGCTGATACAAGTAAGTCCTATTTCCATATTAAAGAGAAGCTACCACTACCCACTTACCCACCTACCTCACAGTCTGTACAGTGCTCTGAATACAACTTTAGTGGGCCTTGCCTACAACCCAAAGCACAGCTCAGCAGAGAGGTGTAATGTATAGTTTGGGTACCCTTCCTCTCAGTATAAGGGGTACCAATCTCCTTGGGGACAGGTTGGCTAGAGTAATCAGGAGGGGGTTAAACTAATAGCAAAAGGAGAGAGTAAAAAAGAGGGAAGATATGAGCAGTCAGGTAGCACAAAACTGAGAGGTTGAGAACAAAATTAATCAAGAAATCAAAGGACAAGAAGAAAAGAAATTATTGAATTGCCTACAAAATAATGATCGGAGAGTCACTAACAGACAAGAGGAATCGGAATTGATCATTTATTAGCATACATTTGATCTATTTGGTATTATTGAAACCTGACGGGATGCTTTGCATGATTGGAATGTTAAAATCAATGGTTATAACCTATTTAGGCAGGATCAAGTGGGCAAAAGGGGAGGGGAAGTACCACTCTAAGTCATAAATGGCATTACCTGTTTCTGAGTCACTGTTAACTTGAAAAAAAAAAAAAAAGATCTTGAATGCTTATCGATCAATGTCCTAACAGATAAAGCACAAGATTGGGTACTAGTTGGTGTCTGCCACAGACCACCAAATTACACCAGGAAACAGGATAAATGCCTCCTTACACTATCTATAATGTGTAGGGAAAACAAGAAACCTGTGTGATCATGGGGGATTTCAATTTGACTGACTTATGCTGGAGGTCTCATGCTGCTAGTAATAAAACATCCTTGGAATTTCTAAACATTATAGATGACAATTTCCTAAAGTGTTTCAACCAACAAGGGGGAATTCTATATTAGACTTTGTCCTAACAGAAAAAGAAGAACTGATCACAGAATTAAAAGTTCATGGTAGCTTAGGTACAAGCAGGATAAAGTCCAGTCTAATAATATATACTTGGTGCTTTAATAGGACTAATTTCACAAAGCAGAAAACAATTATGAGCTAAAACAGCTGTCAGAAAGAATTTAATGAGAAACTTGTGATTGATAATTGGGAATAATTTAAAAACATCTTACTGTATGTTCAAAAAGAAACAATCCCACAATTAAGGAAGAAGGCTGTGCTGGTTATAAACACCAACCTGTGAAAAACGAAGGAAGGTAACTGTGAAAAATGAAAAAAGGCAACTGTGAAAAATGAGAAAATAATATACAACAAATGGAAGAAAGGGGAAGTTGATAATAATGAATATAAATCAGAAGTTAGGAATTGTAGAAAATTGATAAGAGAAGCCAACTGAGACAAGACGAAATCTATGGACAGTAGAGTTAAGGACAAGAAGACGGAATTTTAAAAATATATTAGAAACAAAAAGAATCATGACAATGGTATTAGTCTATTACGATATGGAAATGGCAGTATTATAAATAATAATGAAAAGAAGGCAGAAGTGTTCAATAAATATTTATCTTCTGTATTTGGAGAAAAACAGATATTATCTCATCATATTGTTAGGATAACATTCTTTCCATTCCATTAATATCTCTGTAGGATGTTAAACAGAAGTTATTAAAGTCAGACATTTTAAAATCAGCATGTCCAGACAACTTGCATCCTAGATCTGTCTAAGGAGCTTGCTGGACCATTAATGTTGATTTTCAATAAGTCTCAGAGCACTTGGGAAGTTCCAGAACACTGGAAGAAAGTTAATGTGCTGATTTTTAAAAAGGTTAAATGGGATAACCCAGGTAATTATAGGCCTGTCAGCGTAACATCCCTCCCAGGCACGATAATGGAATGGCTGATATGGGACTTGATTAATCAAGAATTAAAGAAGGGTAATGTAATTAATACAAATTAACAGATTTATGGAAAGTAGATCCTATCAAACTAACTTGATATCTTTTTTATGATGTTGTTTGATAACGGTAATAGGGTTGACATAATATACTTAGACTTCCATAAGGCTTTTGACTTGGTACCACATGACATTTTGATGAAAAAACTGGAATGATATAAAATTAACATAGCACATGTTAAATGGATTAAAAGCTGGCTAACTGATAGGTCTCACAATGTAACTAAAAGGAAAATCATCATCAAGCAAGTCTGTTTCCAGGGGGATCCTGCAGGGATTGGTTGTTGGCCCTATGCTAATTAACATGTTTATCAATGACTTGGAAGAAAACTTAAAATCATTACTGATAAAGTTTGTAGATGACACAAAAATCGGGGTAATGGTAAATAACGAAGAGGATTGGTCACTGATTCAGTGCGATCTTCTAGATCACTTGTTAAACTGGGTGCAAGCAAACAAAATGCGTTTTAATACAGCTATCAGTAAATGTATACATCTCTAAACAAAGCATGTAGGCCATACTTACAGGATGGCAGACTCTATCCTGCAAAGCAGTGACTCTGAAAAAAGATACAGGGTCAGAGTGTATAATCAGCTGAACATGAGCTCCCAGTGTAATGATGAGGCCAAAAGAGCTACTGCGATCCTGGGATGCATAAACAGGGGCATCTTGAGTAAAGGTAGAGAGGTTATTTTACCTTTGGCACTGCTGCAACCACTGCTGGAATACCAGTTCTGGTGCCCACAATTCAAGAAGGATGTTGATAAACTGAAGAGGGTTCAGAAAAGAGGCATGAGAATGATTAAAGGATAAGCAACATGCCTTATAGTGATAGCCTCAAGGAGCTCAATCCATGTAGCTTAACAAAGAGAAGGTGAAGGGGTGATTTGATAGTCTATAAGCACTTACAGGGGGAATAAATATTTAACAACAGTCTCTTCAATCTAGCAGAGAAAGATATAACATGATCCAATGTCTGGAAGGTGAAACTAGACAAATTCAGACTAGAAACAAGGAATACATTTTTAACGGTGAGAGTAATTAACTATTGGAACAATTTACCAACGTTTGTGGCAGAGTCTCCATCCCTGACAATATTTATATTAAGATTGGCTGTTTTTCTAAAAGATATGATGTTGGAATTATTTTGGGGAAAGTTCTATGGCCTGTGCTATACAGCAGGTCAAACTAGATGATCACAATGGTCCCTTCTGGCCTTAGAATCTATGAATGGTGGACTTTGTATTCTCTCTGTCCTGGGTCAACAGTGTCCCAGGCCCTTTGGAGAAGGGATGCTATAAGTTCTGCCATCTACCAAGGGCCCCAAGGGGCAGATAGTGCAGTTGGAGATCAGCAGGTAGGTGGCCATGTCTCCTCCCCTGATTATGCGCCCTTTGAAATCAGGGAGAAGGATGGGCAGGGGGACCTCTATACCAGCTATACTCCACCAGAAGGTCACACTATACTGGGGTGATCCGCCAATGACCAATTAGTGATTTTAGGACCACAGTCTGCTGGTGGCAGGCTGCAGAGGCTGCACCACACCCTAGGCACAAAGCACTATATAAATAGTGAGAATTATTATTACTACTAGAGCTAGTTGGAAGATGATTCCCCACCGTCTTTGTGGAAAATTTCAGAATTTTCAGCAAAAAAAATAATAAAAATCAAAATTCAAAATATTGTGATTCTGAAATGCTGCTGCAAGACAGTTGTAATTTAGGTTCCTCATGCTCTCATTCTTCTCTATAGGTTGGCCTCTATGGTCTAACTACATCTCACAGGATGCACCACGATTTCATGTCTCAGTGAGGGGAAGCAGTGCATCATGGGAGATGAAGTCCAGCAGAGGAGCCCAGCCCATAATGGAGAATGGGTGCATAAGGCATAACTACAACTACTATGAAGTATTGTGGCAATATTTCAGAACCAGAATCTTTCAAGTTTTGGTCATTCCGTTTTTTGATGAAAAATCCAAATTTCCCATGGAAAGCACACACTCTTCATGAAAAATATAGTTTAATTGAAAGCCCAATTTTCTGTGAAAAAACAGTGTTCGTGGAAAATTTTCTCCCAGGCCTAATTACTACCCAATGAAGTTGAGAAAATGCATTTTATTTTCCACTTAATTTCATTTTGACTCAAGGAAAACAGTGGAGTTACATAGTTGGGAAGGTGAAATAATACAGCGGCAAATTAGACTAATGTGTACATATTATGCATACATCAGTGGCTCCTCGAGTAACAGAATGATTATGTTGTGAGACCCCCCCCCCAGTTATTCCCAGTTATTCCCAGCTTGTCAAGGCAATGACTTCTAAGAATACAGAATGCCTGTCTGTATGGATGGAACTAACTTTCCACTGTTGCAGCATCACAAGGAGTTTAATGGGTGTCAGCTGCAAAGACAGTCAAAGCTGCTTCCCTGTGTAAAAAAAATACAATAAAAATAAAATTGCACCTCTGAGTTATGGTAAAAGTGTTTGCAGTCTGTATCCAGGTGAAAAAAGTGACATGAATGACGCTAAACATATGAGCTGTTTTAAAAGATTAATGCATCATTGGCTCATTATCCATCAATGCTTCATCACGCCTAGTTTATGATGGGCATTAGAACTGGAGAAAAAAAATGTCATGTTTACATGAAACACTGGAGGACACTCCCTCCACCCTTTGATTCCGTCAGAAAGCTGGAAGGAGGTTCGTAAACACATGAGAGAGTGTTCCACACAATGCCAGCCTTTATTCTCCTTTGAATTACTCATACTGAGCAGCATGAAGTAAAAAATAACATTTGGGGGTTATTTTGCTCTTAAGAAATAGCACAGGAAAACACTGGTGCAAACTAGAATGCTAGCCAATGTAGCGGTTGGTTCTTTATTTTTCTTGAGTTTTTCAGTTCTGGTATCTCTTTTGGAAACTGTACAGAACGTACTTCATCCTGAAGTTGTTACTTTCCTACATATGCAGGAGAGGCCAAATTCCTCCCCCTGCCCTCAAAGGAATTGTTGCTGTCCCACTACAACAAGGTTTTGCAGGATATAAGGCAGTTTAGCTAGAAAGCATAGGCTAAAAAGCAGCTGGCTCTTACCAAGGAACTGATAATCTCGGCCCATATGAGCATAGAGAATCAGAGTGGGGTAGCTAGCTCTCTGAGCACTGCAGTAGAGACCCAGACAACATGGCTGACTCCATGAAGTGATCTACTCTGTGTAGACTTCCTTAGTGGACTTAGCTGCTCACCCAGTACCTAGACTGATATATGTCTTTCCTGAGATCACCATCTTCCCCCCAAATCAGGTGCAACCCACTCAGTAATCCACAAAACCACCCTTCCCTTAGCTATCGTCACTCCCATACCATCAGATGGGGGTGCGGTCAGTTCCCCTCTCAGGCTTCAGGTGGCGCAGTTGTATGTTGCAGCACTCAGCTGGTGAGGACACCATCTTTGCTAGCCTCAGAGCTATGCTTTGGAAAGCAGAGGCTAAAAAAGAATGCACTTTTGCCCCTCCCTCTCATCACTGTGATCTTTCCCATTCCATTTTTTTAAAACTTCTCATCTGTACCACAGTTATTTGTCTAGTGTTCTTTTAACTACCACATATTTAGCCCCACCAATAGAACACTTCAGATGTTCTCCCCAGGCAGCCCCTTTAGCACTGACCTGGGAACAAGAGCCAAACATGGACCAGAAACTAACAATTTAGCCATGCCCTTAGCCCATTTAACATTCAGGTACCTAAATCTGCTAAGGCCACCACTACCACCCCTGAAGAAGAACTGAGGAAAAACTCTGTGCAGCTCAAAAACTTGTCTCTTTCACCAACAGAAGTTGGTGCAATAAAAGATATTACTTCACCCACCTTGTCTCTCTAATATCCTGGGACCGACGCGGCAACTGGCCACATATGATAGAAGTGGAATAGTTCTGGAATAATTTATGAATACTGTATGTTGACCTAGTTATTGGAATGTTTGATGCATGAATATGTTGGTTTAGCTTAGAGGAGGGTTGTCAGGAAGGTGCTGATGGCCTCCAACACTCACTGAAGTCAGTGAGAATTGAATGCTCTCACCACATCACAGTAGTGCTCAACATCTTGTCCTTAGTCATGACTCCCATGAGGTGAACTTTGCTTATTTTATATTTCCCCTCTTTTAAAAACATTTCAAACAGAGTTTTCTAGGCGAGGACTGACAGGCTCAGCTTTTGACCCATCTACATTTCTTTCTCACCTGTTCCCTGAATCATGTTTTTTTCTCTATCAGGTTCCCACCCCGCAAAAAGGACAACTGTCTTAAAATCCCAACCAGCAAATTGGTAGCAACACAAACAGGAATGCAGACGCCTGAGCTCACTGGGCTTGTAACGTGAGTATGGTCTTGACACTGCACCAGTACCAAATTCACCAAGCAAGGGATTGACCTCAGTAAGAGGGACAAGCCCTTTTGGACTCACCAGAATGAGAAGAAAAATACTGGAATATATATTTACATCTCACTCTTGCTCAGATCTACAGACAAAGAGTCCAGGTGGGTTTGTTTTGTCTGATAACCCAGCCATCAGCTAAGATTTTTAAATAATTGTCTCCCTCATTTTGGAGGCTGATTTAAATTTTTTAAAACTCATTCTCTAACATAGACAAAACTACATCCTTTTTTAAAGAGGGCAGTGGCAACTTTTACTACCGATTGCATTATCCGTCTGAGCTTCCTAAAAGCCCATGCTCAAGTCTGACATAACACAATAGATTGGAATGGCTCCAAAGGAGTTTTGTTTAGTCCAGCTTATAGTTATTACCTCGTAAACAGGATGCACCTTTAAGTTATAATTTAAATATGATAAACGGGCCAAACCCCAAAGAGTTTTATTATCCCAGGATACAGTTACTACTGAGTTAACAGGAAACACCTGCAAATTATTGTTATAATTAGAGCTGGTCAAAAATGGGAAAGTGATTTTGTGAAAATTTTTGAAATGTTGAAATTGTTTCCATTTTCAATATTCAGAATGGAAAAATTGTTGGCAACATTTTCTGTCTTTTTAAGTGACTATTGTTTGAGTGTTTTTGTTTTGAGAAATCCATGATTTCTCAGTGAAAGCCATATTTGATTATTATTTATTATTATAATTATTATTAAAATTAAATATTTGATAACATATTAAAAAACAATGTCCATAAGAATTACAATAGTGATTTAAAGTGTTGTGGAAAAAGATAATGAGAAAATATGGAAAATGTTGATACTTTGACAATTTTTTTGTGAACGATTTTATTTTCTGACAGACCATGTTTCAGTAAAAAAAATGAAAAAAAAAAACAACAGCTAGCTCTATTATTATACTGAAACGTCGAGGGGCATGTATCAGCTTTCAAGTCACACTCCCCATCAGTACCTGGCCTGGGCCGGGGAAGCTAATGATCCAACCAATGATCCAAATTCAGTGATAAATCCTGGTCACCTGTGGCACGTTGCATAGATGCTAAGAAACGTCTTTTCCATTCTCCTCTTAAGATCCATAATGCTCTCCAATCTGATTGACTGCTGTATATTTCTGTTGGCTTCAGTCCTCAGTCCCCATTCATATTCTTTCATGTCTTCCTCAATTTCTTACCCATGACACATCCTTTGATCAGTCCCACTCCTGATATTATAAACTACTTAATTATAACAGGAATTACTCCTAGTGGTAGGAAAGAAGACTGAATCTCTGTCAAGAGGAAGGGGTATGAAGGATACATTAAAAATATACCAAGGAGCTAGATCAGTGGTCCCCAACCTTTCTGTCGCAATAGCATATTCATGTTCCCAGAAGAGTGTGGCGGGCACCTGACGACCAGCCGCTGAAATGCCGCCGAGAAGTGGCATCATCGAGAAGCGTCGCTGCTGAAATGCCACTGAGAAGCAGCGGCATTTCGGGGGCAACGCTTCTTGGTGTTGCTGCTTCTCGGCGGCATTTCGGCGGCTGGTTGTCCGGCGGCCGCACTCCTCAGTGGTGGGTTGTCCAGCGGAAGCGCTCCCTTGTCAGTAGGCGGGTGCGCATAAATGCCATGGCAGGCACCATGGCGCCCACGGGCACTGCGTTGGGGACCACTGAGCTAGATGGTTTGACAGCCTGGGGGAAGAGAGCTTAGAAATTGGTCAAACATGAAGTTGAGGGCAGTAGCCAATCAGGACAGAGGGTTTTTAGAGTGGCCAAGATGAGTGCAGAGGTGAAAGGTCAGAGAGCACACTTCAGTATATAAGAATGATTTTGAGGGTGCTTTCCTATTAACTCAGTAATAACTGCATCCTACACTAAAATTTCTTGGTTTTCAGTCTCGGAATTTATTTGGCCTAGAATAGAGTTATTACCTTGTAAATAGGAAGTACCCTCAAATTATCATTTCAATATCATTAGACACATCAGACATGTTTTAAAAACTGTTTGAATACTAATTTACCCTGCTAGCTATAATTTCTTTGGGTGGAAAAAAATCTTATAGTCTATAACAAGTCATTCTCCCTTTTAAAAAATGATCTAAGCATGTATTCACATAATCCATCTGTGGAAATACCTCCAAGATGCTGCTATGATGTAATATTTCAGCTCTTGTATTTATTTATTTATTTATTTATAAATTAAACTTTATACAAAAATCAGAAAATGCAAACCCCACAAACACGCTGTTTTAAACTAACACCAGTGGTCTGATTTAAACTCTTAGCACAAAATTCTCTTCTCATTTACATCTGGGTAACCTCACTGACCCTAGGTAATGCGGGAGGACATGATGTGCATTCACACAATATTCTAACTACATTTTGCCATCATTTTGTACAGTCTCATTGCCATAGGCTCATGTCAGGTGTACTGACACAGGATATATATTTAAAGGGATACCATCAGGTAGTTTAGTCTAAGAATTTAGGTCTTGAAATAAACAGAACCAAAGAAATAATTTTCCAGTTTTTTTAAATAATGTAAAAACTTTATATTAAGGGTACATTTATAAATAGTTAATAAAGGGTTAATAAATCATTAAGAGCTGTTTTAATAAATGGCTAATCAAATAAATTGTTAGATAGTCCAACAGGTTGCTTAGAATCATCAATAACACTTGCTACTGCTATGCTTATACCTAGAGCTGGTTGAAAATCATTGAATTTAGAAATTTTTCGATGGAAAAAAGGTACACTTCTTTGTGAACCTTTATACCATCTATACTGCATACTACTCACATCTGCAGTGTACTTATTCCACTGAAAGTCAATAGGACGTAGGCACCTAAGAGCCTACATCACTTTTGAAAATGAGACATGAGCTCCTAATCCATTAAGGGACTTTTGAAAATTTCACTCAACATATTTATAGACCAACTGTAACCATAATATAAATTGCAACAAAATTCATTTAAAACCGGTTTTGGTTGGATTTAAACATTCCCCCTCCCCTCCCAGTCTGCAATCTTAAAATGAGAGCATTGTGTGAATACATAAGAGCCAGAAAGCAAAACTGACCTGACACTGGAGTTAAACAAAAATAAAATCGACTAGTCTACTCCTATCACCCAGTACTGAAACTGTCAATGCCCCTGTAAATTCAAATTCTACCTGGAAATAATTGCACCCGGGTGAAACTTATCGCTCCCTCTTGTATTACATTTATCGACATTTTGGTTTCACTACAACTAAACGGTGAAGTGAGGGAAATTACATGTTCACATGCTGCTTCTTTTTCCTCCGCTACTATCAGACTTTCCCATTGTATGTGGATAAGTAGGAAAGGACATGACTGAGTAATCAAAATGAGTCATTTTCTATCTTTAGTGAAATAACCCTCTGTTCAGAATTTCCCTCTGCCAAGAAACAGGCAGCAATTGCAAGTAGGTAATTGCATTGCTAACACACGCCAAGGTTAAGATTAAGAACCAATCTGGGTACATGCAGTGTATTAACAAATTCTCCAAGCATTGACTCTACAGAATAAGATTCAGCATTTTCATCCAAGATAATATGCTCTAATTAACCTAAGCAGGGTACTTTACGTTAAATACAGGGCTTGAATAGAACTTTCGGAATGGGATAATGGAGGCTTATTAGGCTAATAAAGAACCATGTGTTCCAAGGCTGGCTCAAAAACATGATTAGACTTCCCTTAAAAGGGGCCATACTATTTCAGATTTTATCAGTTCTCAAGGGGTTATCGAAATAATGAAATAGACATGGCAACTGATCAGTGACATAATTTCACTGGACAATAAAATGAAAATGCTCTAAATAATGTCAAGAATTTTGGTGATCAATACCATTAAAAAATATCCTCAGCAACAGGATTTCTCTGCACAGTGATTGGGCAGAAAAAAATCTAATTACAGCACAGAGTCAACCTGATAAACACAAAATGCAGAAAAATGGTTGAGAAATGTGGCTTTACTAAGATTGCCTGTTTATATAATGTCCCGGGAAGATTTCTCTGAACATCTCCGGCTAGGACCTTGAAATCACCCACGTTGAGTTCATGCCAGTAAACCCTAGTCTAAATGTTACACAAGACCCAGGACATGCTGGAACAGGGCTTTGATAGTTCAGATTAATATTGTATAGATGTCCAGGCAGAGGGGATGTTCTCAATAAGGTGCTGATCCTGCAATAAGCTCTGCGCAGGCCTATCCCTGCACCCGTATGGTTGAGTCCTATTGACATCAATGGGGCTCTATAAGGACACAAAGCTCCACCCACACAGAGCTCATTGAAGGATCTAGGGCTAAGTCACTAGAACTAGCCACACAAATTAACAGGAGAAAGGCCTTATAGGGTCAAACTCTTAGACCAGGGATACTCAGACCCTCGGCGGTTCAGGAGCCAAATTAGCGATCAACATTATCCAAAAGAGCCAGACCAGTGTGAATCAGAGGGGAAATATTTAATATATATAATTATTCTCACAGCAAATAAGTTGATAACTTAGTGCAAATTGATAACTTAATTGGTTAATAACATAGTAAAAGCATCCTGATTGGTTAATATTAAAATCACAGTGTTTTAATATCATGTGCTTCAAAGAGGCGTAGGAGACCCATCAAAGAGCCATTTGCAGGTTGAGAGCCACAGTCTGAGTATCACTGCCTTAAGCTTTACCATCTCACCTCTATTAGTAGTTAAGATCTTGAAACAACAGCATTACCAATAATGCGTTGTCTATCAAATCTCATTCGATTGCTTAAATTCCACATCGGTCTGCCAGCCTGATTGGATGGTAGAAAGGTTACAGTGGTAGAATCCACAGTATTCACCTTTCTATTTGTTTTTCAAGTAGACAGTTCTTTTTACACACACCTGAAATTAACTATGTCAACAATCTGTGTTATTACTTAATTCCCTGCTTCTTATCAATTCCAATGATTGTCTTAGGCCTGGTCTACACTACGAGTTTAGGTCGACTTTAGCAGCGTTAAATCGAATTAAGCCTGGACACGTTCACACGACGAAGCCCTTTTTTTTTACTTAAAGGGCCCTTTAAACCGGTTTCTTTACTCCACCTCTGACGAGGGGATTAGCGCTAAAATCGGCCTTTGTGGGTTGGATTTGGGGTAGTGTGGACGGAATTCAACATTACTGACCTCCGGGAGCTATCCCACAGTGCTTCATTGTGACCGCTCTCGACAGCGCTCTCAACTCAGATGCACTGACCAGGTAGACAGAAAAAGCCCCGCGAACTTTTGAATTTCATTTCCTGTTTGCCCAGCATGGAGAGCACAGGTGACCACGCAGAGATCATCAGCACAGGTAACCATGATGGAGTCCCAGGATCGCAAAAGAGCTCCAGCATGGACCGAATGGGAGGTACGGGATCTGCTCGCCATATGGGGAGACAAATCAGTGCTAGCTGAACTCCATAGCAGTAAACGAAATGGCAAAATATTAGAAAAGGTCTCAAAGGCCATGAAGGACAGAGGCCATAACAGGGACGCACAGCAGTGCCGTGTGAAAATTAAGGCGCTAAGGCAAGCCTACCACAAAGCCAGAGAGGCAAACGGAAGGTCCGGGGCAGAGCTGCAAACATGCCACTTCTACGTGGAGCTGCATGCCATGCTAGGGGGTGCAGCCACCACTACCCCAACCGTGTGCTTTGACTCCGTCAGTGGAGAACCACGCAACAGAGAAGCGGGTTCGGGGTACGCGGAAGATGATGATGACGAAGACAATGAAGATAGCTCACAGCAAGGAAGCTGAGAAACCGGTTTCCACAACAGCCAGGATATGTTTATCACCCTGGACCTAGAACCAGTAACCCCCGAACTCACCCAAGGTGTGCTCCCAGATCCTGAGGGCACACAAGGGACCTCTGGTGAGTGTACCTTTGTAAATATTACACATGGTTTAAAAACAAGCGTGTTTAATGATTAATGATTAATTTGCCCTGGCAATCGCGGCCAGTACAGCTACTGGAAAAGTCTGTTAACATGTATGGGGATAGAGCGGAAATCCTCCAGAGACATCTCCAGAAAGCTCTCCTTCATGTACTCCCAAAGCCTTTGCAAAAGGTTTCTGGGGAGGGCTGCCTTATCCCGTCCGCCACGGTAGGACATTTTACTACGCCAGGCCAGTAGCACGTAGTCTGGAATCATTGCATAACAAAGCATGGCAGCGTACGGTCCTGGTGTTTGCTGGCATGCAGACAACATCCATTCCTTATCTCTCTTTGTTATCCTCAGGAAAGTGATATCATTCACGGTCACCTGGTTGAAATGGGGTGATTTTATTAAGGGGACATTCAGAGGTGCCCGTTCCTGCTCGGCTGAACAGAAATGTTCCCCGCTGTTAGCCACGCGGTGGGGAGGGAGGGGTGAAGTGATCATCCCAGAGAATTGGGTGTGTGTGTGTGGGGGAGGGTAGTTGGGTTTGTGCTGCATGTTAACCCGGAAACCGCAGCCCCTCCTTTTACATTGCAAACCCATTTTAAATGGCCAACCCAATGGGTCCTTGGTATGGGAAATGAGGGTGCTGCTGTTTGAAACCATTCCCACATGTTATGAAGGTTAAAAAAGCCAAAAGACTGTTGCTTACCATGGCTGCCTGCAAGCCGAATTCTGTTGCCTGGCACTCTCACACCAAACCGGCAGGCCCTCAATATAAGAAGAAAAATGCGACCTTGTAACGAAAGCACATATGCTATGTAATGTGAACAGCAAAATTTAACGTGAAAGAGTGTACCCATTGTTCTCTAAAATGTGTCTTTTTTAACCACCTCTCCCTTCTCCTCCACCAGCTGCAAATGTTTCTCCTTCACAGAGGCTAGTGAAGATTAGAAGGAGAAAACGGCGGACTCGGGATGATATGTTCTCGGCGCTCCAGATGTCCTCCCACACTGACAGAGCACAGCAGAATGCGTGGAGGCAGTCAACGTCAGAGTGCAAAAAAGCACAATATGAATGAGAGGAGAGGTGGCGGGCTGAAGAGCGCAAGTGGTGGGCTGAAGAGGATAGGTGGCATCAGCTTGCTGACAGAAGGCAAGAGTCAATGCTCCGGCTGGTGGAGCATCAAACTGAAATGCTCCAGCGTATGGCTGAGCTGCAGGAAAGGCAGCAGGAGCAGAGGCCGCCGCTACAGCCCCTGTGTAACCAACAACCCTCCTCCCCAAGTTCCATAGCCTCCTCACCCAGACGCCCAAGAACACAGTGGGGGGACCCTCCGGCCACCCAGCCACTCCACCCCAGATGATTGCCCAAGCAACAGAAGGCTGGCCTTCAATAAGAGTTAAAGTTTTAAAGTTTTAAACTGCAGTGTGTCCTTGTCCTTCCCTCCTCCCCCACCCCACCCGGCACTTCCCTCCTCCCCCACCTCTCCCAGGCTACCTTGGCAGTTATCCCCCTAGTTGTGTGATGAATTAATAAAGAATGCATGAATGTGAAGTAACAATGACTTTATTGCCTCTGCAAGCGGTGCTCCAAGGGGGGAGGGGAGGGTGGTTAGTTTACAGGGAAGTAGAGTGAACCGGGGGGTGGGGGTGGGAGGGTTCATCAAGGAGAAACAAACAGAAGTTTCACACCATAGCCTGGCCAGTCATAAAACTCGTTTTCAAAGCTTCTCTGATGCGCACCGCGCCCTGCTGTACTCTTCTAACCGCCCTGGTGTCTGGCTGCGCGTAATCAGCGGCCAGGCGATTTGCCTCAACCTCACACCCCGCCATAAATGGCTCCCCCTTCCTCTCACAGATATTGTGGAGCGCACAGCAAGCAGCAATAACAATTGGAATATTGGCTTCGCTGAGGTCTATCCAAGTCAGTAAACTGTGCCAGCGCGCTTTTAAATGTCCAAATGCACATTCCACCACCATTCGGCACTTGCTCAGCCTAGCCTCCTGTCCAGGCTGCCTGTGTATGGCTTCATGAGCCATGGCATTAAGGGGTAGGCTGGGTCCCCAAGGATAACGATAGGCATTTTAACATCCCCAACGGTTATTTTCTGGTCCGGGAAGAAAGTCCCTTCCTCCAGCTTTTGAAACAGACCAGAGTTCCTGAAGACGCGAGCATCATGTACCTTTCCCGGCCATCCCACGTTGATGTTAGTGAAATGTCCCTTGTGATCCACCAGGGCTTGCAGCAGCATTGAAAAGTACCCCTTGCGGTTTATGTACTCGGTGGCTTGGTGCTCCGGTGACAAGATAGGGATATGGGTTCCGTCTATCGCCCCACCACAGTTTGGGAATCCCAATGCAGCAAAGCCATCCACTATGACCTGCACGTTTCCCAGAGTCACTACCCTTGATATCAGCAGGTCTTTGATTGCGTTGGCTACTTGGATCACAGCAGCCCCCACAGTAGATTTGCCCACTCCAAATTGATTCCCGACTAACCGGTAGCTGTCTGGCGTTGCAAGCTTCCACAGGGCTATCGCCACTCGCTTCTCAACTGTGAGGGCTGCTCTCATCTTGGTATTCTGGTGCTTCAGGGCAGAGGAAAGCAAGTCACAAAGTTCCATGAAAGTGCCCTTACGCATGCGAAAGTTTCGCAGCCACTGGGAATCGTCCCACACCTGCAACATGATGCGGTCCCACCAGTCTGTGCTTGTTTCCTGGGCCCAGAATCGGCGTTCCACGCCATGAACCTGCCCCAGTAACACCATGATTTGCTGGGGCCTGTACTTTGTGAGAGGTGTATGTCCATGTCAATTTCCTCATCACTCTCGTTGCCGCGCTGCAATCGCTGCAATCGTCTCCTCGCCTGGTTTTGCTTTGGCATGTTCTGGCTCTGCATATACTCCAGGACAATGCGCGTGGTGTTCATAGTGCTCATAATTGCCGCAGTGATCTGAGCGGGCTCCATGATCCCAGTGCTATGGCGTCTGGGCTGAAAAAAGGCGCGAAACTATTGTCTGATGGAGGGAGGGAGGGAGGGAGGGAGGGAGGGGCGAGTGACGACATGGCTTACAGGCACAGGGAATTAAAATCAACAAAGGTGGCTGTGCATCAGGGAGAAACACAAACAACTGTCACACAGAATGGCCCCCCCCAAAGATTGAACTCAAAACCCTGGGTTTAGCAGGCCGTTGATTTCATGGAGGGAGGGGGAAGCAAATGAATACAGAACAAATCTGGTCCATCTATTTTTTACATCTTAAGCTGGCAGCAGACAGTGCAGCTTGACTGATAGCCATCGGCATCTTCTGGGTGCTTGGCAGAAAATTATGTACTACGACTGCTAGCCATCATCGTCAAGACGGTTCAATAGGCCAGGAGACAAAACATGTCTGCCAGGTGCCTCTAATTGAACTCACTGAGGAATACGACGACGACGGATACCAGTCGTAATACACCATCCACTGCCAAAAGGCAAGGAGCTGCTGCTGTGTAGCAATGCAGCTCTACGTCTGCCAGCACCCAGATGACATATGGTGATGGTGAGCTGAGCTGAGTGGGCTCCATGCTTGCCGTGGTATGCTGTCTGCACAGGTAACCCAGGTAAAAAGGCGCGAATCGATTGTCTGCCGTTGCTCTGACGGAAGGGGAGGGGCCTGACGATATGTACCCAGAACCCCCCACGACACTGTTTTTGCATCATCAGGCATTGGGATCTCAACCCAGAATTCCAATGGGTGGCAGAGACTGTGGGAACTGTGGGATAGCTACCCACAGTGCAATGCTCTGGAAGTTGATGCTAGGCTCAGTACTGTGGACGCGGTCCGCCGACTTAATGCACTTAGAGCATTTTATGTGGGGACACACACAAACGACAATATAAAACCGATTTCTATAAAACCAGCTTCTATAAATTTAACCTAATTTCATAGTGTAGACGTACCCTTACCCTATTATATTGCAACAAAGAGATGAGCCAAATAGCTCTGAGGCCTGATCATTAGGCAAAAATCCCACTGAAGTTGAAGGGAGTTTGAGATTGGAGGATGGTATCTTGTGTATTAACAATCTTTTGTGATATATTATTTATTATTATTATTATTGAAAAATGTTATCAAATTACAGCACTACACTTAATAATATGGTGATTTAAAAGTACACTGCATTTGCTACTCTAATAATTTTTAGTGAAAATAAACTTTAAAAAGAAAAACAACTGGAGATTTGGGATGTATCAAGAAGAAGAGTCTTAAGGCAAAATTCAGTTCACCGTATTCATGTGAGTGATCCAGTTCATTCAAATGGGAACCTTCACATGAATGAAGCTAGCAGAATTTGGTCCTTTCTTTGTAGATCTTCTCAAACAGATGCAAAAATCTTCCCGTTTCTGTCTATAAAAACTTTTCCCAGCTTTTTTTCTTCTGTTTTCCCCCATTTCTTGTAACCTGCCTTTCTCTATCCCAGCTGCAATTAAAATCTAGTTCACTCACATCCACTACATGAAACAGTGGAACCCCTGTTGAGCATCTTCAGTCCTCTTTGGCTTCAACACCATGCAAGATTAAGCCCTTCGATAGGCAACTGCATTGGTAAGAATATATGTTGTTGTTTCATAGCCTGCTCATCTGTTCAGTGCTGATGTTTCTGTGCCGCAGAGGACTGACCCAAAGTTTGCTGAAGCCAATGAAAGGACTCCCTGGGGCTTTGGATGGGCTCCAATTGCACTGTAGGATTCTAGAGCAATTCTAAGCTTTTCAAGTGATACATGTGCATTAATGATATACAGAACTGACATACATGTTAGCTAGAGCATTTGATGATACTTTGTCTGTATGCCCATTTTTTTCCACCACGGGACCTTAGTTTGAACAAAGCTGCCCCTAGTCAGCTTCAGCTGGACAAACACCACATGCTAGAATTCTTATGCCAGTGTATGTATCCTGGGAGGGAATATAATCCCTAAAGAATATATGCAACCATTTTCTTTCACTGGAATTATGCAAATTATTTTCAACTCAATAAAAAAATATCCCTTATTATGTGGTGCCATCTTGCTTTACATAAGGTCTTTCAGAAGAAAGAAAATATTAAATGACAGAATCCACGTTTGTCGTATATTTACCAAAATACATCAAAAGGCGAGGAGATAAACAAATAAAACTTACTTTCATATTCTTCAAAATGCCTGTTTTTTTTGGGTTAATTTATATTTTTGGGAGGAAAATTTAATTTATGTAAGTTTAAATGGTTAGTTTCAATGAATGTATTTTTAGTGTGAGTTTTGACGGAAAGTGAGCTACCCAGCTTGCTTTTAGCATTTTTCACGGCACTGTAATAACCACCTTCAGAAAATGACAAAAAAACAGAGTTAAAGCTGATCTCTCCCTTCTTAGTTTTAGATGACAAATTAAGTCTCTATTAGTGTGATAAATAAAGTGGTGGGGTAGCTCCCTTTTATGGAAACCAGGCCAACCAGTTAGCTGGAATATCCCTCTTGGTGTCTGTTCTCTGCTTGCTTTACCTGCAAAGGGTTAACAAGCCCACAGGTAAAAGAAAAGGAGGGGGCACCTAACCCAAAGAACCAATGGGAGAGCTAGAACTTTTTAAGATGGGGAAAAAACTTCCCTTTGTCTGTGTGTTGTTGTTCTCTGGAGAAGGAGAGACGGAGCAGCAATGCTATAAGCAGGAATGCTGTGTAAGGCTTGAACCAGGTATAAAAATTCATCTTCCATACCTAGAAGAAATTATTGGACAGGGCATGTTTAAAACGATGTGATTAGGTTTATTTTTTTTATTTTGGCTTGTGGACTCCTCTGTGCTAACCTCAGATGCTTTTGTTTTGCTTGTACCCTTTAAGCTGAACCTCAAGAGAGCTATCTTGACGCTTAATTTTTGTAATTGTTTCTTTTGAGATCTAGCAAAAAGCCTAAGTTCCAAATGTATTTCCTTTATTTTGTTTTTAATAAATTTTACCTTTTTTAAGAACAGGATTGGATTTTTGTGTCCCTAAGAGGTTTGTGCATATGTTGGTTAATTAGCTGGTGGCAACAGCTAATTTCCTTTGTTTTCTTTCTCGTCTCTTCCCGGGGGGGGGGGGTGAAAGGGCTGGAGGGTACCCCATAGGGAGGAATTTCCAAGTGCCTTCCTGGGTTCAAGGTTTTGTTTTTGCATTTGGGTGGTGGCAGCGTTTACCAAGCCAAGGTCAGAGAAAAGCTGTAACCTTGGGAGTGTAATACAAGCCTGGAGTGGTAAGTATTAATTTTTAAAATCCTTGCAGGCCCCCACCTTCTGCACTCGAAGTGCCGGAGTGGGGATTCAGCCTTGACAATTAGTAAAGTCGCAGGTATTAATACTGGTAGCAAATCTCCTGCAGGCAGAGAATGAATAGTTAAAATTCCTTTCCCTGTTTTACAATTGTGAATGAACATACCTACAAGGTGTCGATGTCCACCTGCAAGGTTACAAGCACCCCCACACCTACTCACACTTTTCAAGAGGCACTCAACATCTTGAAGGATTAGGCCCTCCCTATGCTCAGAAAAGTGAAAAGACAATAGTACTGGCCAGTCAAGCATGGCATGGCAAGCTCAAGGCATCTCACTCCTGATCTACAGCACAAATACTTCACTTGGATTAATGTGTACTAGTCCTGAACTACAGCTATATACTGCATCCACTGCTACAATTGTCCTGGAACCAAATTCAGCTATACTGAAATTCGGCAATCTCAGTCGTCCCTGGGGTCTCCTCTGGACAGAGAATAACAGTTATGGTAAATTTGTTGCTCGTTTTATGATGTGCACAAAGACACAGATGAGAGGAAGAAACTTATCTTCTGTGAGCTCAGCAAAATTTAGTTCCCTGGAACTCCAACCATCCAGTTCAAGATTCTTGTCTTTACCCTTCCAGGCCCTGTATAACTGTGCCCGTCCTTGCTTATCTGCCTTTGTCTCCTTTTGCACTGCTCCCCGCCCCCTTCTATGGCAACATGCCGCTATTTCTGAAACGTATAGCGAACTGCCCATACACGTGGAGGAGCAATTGCTAGCTGGTATGAAAGGTCACCACCTGCTCCACATTCAAATCCCTCTTGAAGAAACATTTCTACCATGACACTTAGGAGAAGCCAACCAGCTGATTAAAGCAAGGTTGCGGGTACCTGGTAATAATTTATTTATCTTGCCTCAAAATTAAAACATTAGATTGCCACAGTATTAATGGTTATCACCTTGAGCACTTCCCTATATGTAGTGGCCCTGACCTCTACCCCTTTGGCTGTTTGATTGTCTTATAGATAGTAAGCTCTTCAGGACAGAGACCTAGACCCCTTATATAATTTCATCTCTGTGAGTGGTAACTCCATTGTACAGAGGAAGACCAATGAACTATCCCAATGTACCCCAAGAAGCATGCCACTCCCCTCCCATCATCTCCACATATACACATTCTGTGGGCTTGATTCTGACTGTTGATGTCAATGGGATTAGGCCCCAGAAAAGTTCCCGACATAAAAGACAATATAGTATGCTTCTACCAATGTTCATAGCATAAAAACAACAGGACTGGGTATGAATCGTGGCAGTTTCAGCTCAGAGAGTCCAATCTTACTAGGTGTAAGGAGCAATGTACTCAAACTTAATCAAGACTTTTCAAGAGGCAAGATTTTACCCTTTTCCTGTCTGTAATTCTTCATCCTGACTCTTTTCAGCCTCAGCCAAGTCAAACATCCCTATGATCCGAGACGGCTGCATTCAGCAAAGTCACACACAGCAACTTTTTAAGGATGCAACAAGCTTTCTTGCCCTCTCTGTTGTGTGTCTACATTTGGGGCCCCTTTTGTTTTTGAAATGTTTCAGCTCTACACATCTGGAATTCCGCAGTTTCCCGGAGGGAAAGGAATACGGTTACAGCAATAAATATTTACGAGAATTCATCTGTAACAACAGAACAGGAAAACTATTTAAAATAACAACAACAACAACAAACAACAACAGGAAAACACTGGCCAAGAAAAAGAGTGGAATAATCCCAATGGGTTGGAGAGAGCTATTTTTATGATAGAAATAACAAACAGATTTAAAACGGACTTTACTTATTATTACTTGTTGCTTGTATTACAGTAGCATCTAGGGATCACATTTAGGAACTGAGGCCCCATAGAAACTGCTTGACACTGTTTAAAATTGAAATATCTAGCTTTTAAAAATTAAATTTGAATACCATTCACAAAATAACCTCATTATAGGCCCAGTGTAGCTCCCATTAAAGTTAATGATAAGGCTCCCATTGGATTTAGTAGAAGTTGGATCAAGCCCCACAAAAGCCATTTCTAGTTCTTATGATTGTGGGAAATAAGCTAAAATATGTGAAACCGAAAGGCTCAAAATTTAGAAGGCAAATAAGGAACCCATATATATCATGATTTTTAATCCAACATCAGGATTTTTGAATGTTTGGGGTTAGGTATTAATTCAGTAAAAGGAGAGTTAGAATTAAAGTAATTGGAACAATATTCCTCCCTGTCAAGGGATCAGGTCATAGGCGGTCAGACCTCATGGTCAGAGCAGGAGTCAGACCTAGTGGATGGAGTCTGAATACCAGAGCCCAAGGGCAAAGCGGAGTCAGAGATGGGGATCGGAGTCAAAGTTCAGAACCAAAGTCAAAGTCTGAATGCCAGAGTCGAGAATCAAGACGGAGTCAGAAGGTCAGAACTGTAGTCAGAGTCCAAATGCTAGAATCAGGGGTCAAGAGAAAAAGCCAGGAGTCCTTGTGGCACCTTAGAGACTAACAAAAATGTATTTGGGCATAAGCTTTCATGGGCTATAACCCAGTTCATTAGATACATGGAGTAAAAAAAAGTAGGCAGGTATAAATATACAGCATATGAAAAGATGGGAGTTGCCTTACCAAGTGGGGGCCAATTCAGTTAGGGTGGATGTGGCCCATTCCCAACAGTTGATAAGAAGGGGTGAGTATCAACAGAGGGAAAATTATTTTTTGTAGTGACTCAGACACTTCCAGTCTTTATTCAGGCCTAATTTGATGGTGTCAAGTTTGCAAATTAATTCTGGTTCTCCAATTTCTCGTTGAAGTATATTTTTGAAGTTTTTTTGTTGAAGAATGGCCACTCTTGAGTCTGTTATTGAGTGGCCAGGGAGATTGAAGTGCTCTCCTACTGGTTTTTGAATGTTACAATTCTTGATGTCCGATTTGTGTCCATTTATTCTTTTGCGTAGAAACTGTCCGGTTTGGCCAATGTACATGGCAGGTGGGCATTGCTGGCACACAATGGCATATATCACATTGGTAGATGTGTAGGTGAATGAGCCCCTGATGGTGTGGCTGATGTGGTTAGGTCCGCTGATAGTGTCCCTTGAGTAGATATGCAGACAGAGTTGGCAATGGGGTTTGTTACAGGGATTGGTTCCTGGGTTAGTGTTTCTGTTGTGTGATGTGTAGTTGCTGGTGAGTATTTGCTTCAGGTTGGGGGGCTGTCTGTAAGCGCGGACTGGCCTGTTTCCCAAAGTCTGTGAAAGTGAGGGATAGGCTGTAGATCCTTGATGATGCAAAGAAAGTAACAGAACACCATTAGCCATCACCTACAACTCCCAACTAAAACCTCACCAGCGCATCATCACGGATTTACAAGCAGGGCTGGTTCCAAGGCAGGAGCAAAGCTGGGGCAGGACTGTGACAAGGCTGGGTGCAGGTCAGAGTCCAGGCTGGAGCAGTGGAGACGCAAAGCAGGAGCAGGGCTTGGAGTGAGGCGAGCACAGGGAGGCAGAGAATCCACAGGTGTGTGTGTTGAGCAGTCAGCAAGTTACTGCTGCTGCTGGGTTTAACGAATGGCCTGTTACCTTCCTCAGGCAGAACCTCTTTCGGTCCATCAGGTAGCCTAATTCAGGAAGCCGAGCAGCTGCAGCTGTAGGGCCTTATTCCTGACACTCCCCCACCCCAATATATTTGATTCACAGTCCCAGCCCTGTTTCCATTCAACTCTTTAAACTCTAATCTAAACCTTTCACCGAAAATCTGTTCATATATTTTATGAATATATATGATTTTATATCCAAATGGTGTGTGTGTGTTCTGGAAATAAAATAATTCCTCTTATAAACAAAAGATTAAAAGACAAAAGAAAAACCAACCCAACGTTACCTCAATGGTTTGAGGGTAGTGGATGGATGTCGTCAGAAATTTGTTCAAGGATTTGCTAACCTTTGGAGATTAATGTGCAAAAGCAAAGCTTAGAAACCTGACACCATTCTATCTGATAGTGGCCTAAGAACATAGGATACACTGAGAATAAATAAAAGCTTATTTACCCCAGTGAAGTTAATATCTTTTACTTACCATATTGACATATTAATTTCTGCCGTTCTCCTTTCCTCTCCACTTCCCAATGTTATCCACATCTCAATGAGTTTATCTGTCCTCAGTGGCTAAGATGATATATAATACTTTCTCTGTTTTAACCAGTTTTAATTACATATTTTAATTGAGCATACAGCTGATCTGATGAAGGACACGGCCATATTACAAACCGGTGAATAGTAGATCACTCTAGCTTGGTATTTGTGGTATTCACTTTCAGCGCAAGCAAACCACCCAAATTACATTTACATGGACAAACTCGTCCACCTTAATTTATTGTAAC
This sequence comes from Trachemys scripta elegans, assembly GCF_013100865.1. Lineage (NCBI taxonomy): Eukaryota > Metazoa > Chordata > Testudines > Emydidae > Trachemys > Trachemys scripta. The sequence continues at coordinate 125,896,737 of NC_048298.1, forward strand.
AACATATTTTAGGCTTCCATAAAAGAAAAAAAGAAATAAGAACAATGGAAACAAATTCTAGTAGTTCATTGTCTGAAGCCAGCACACAACATTTACTGGTAAGATCATTACCTAATAATATTCAAAATTGTTATTCTTGATATTATATAATAATTTGGGGGTAAATTTTGCCCTCCATGATATCTATACTATGCAAACAAAGTAAGTAGGAATAGACAAGTGTAATTAAGGACAAAATTTGGCACTTGGAATTTAAAGATATTGCTGGTCTTTTTGAAAATAATGGACCAGATTCTGTCCTCAGACACAGACATGTAACGCCCACTGACTTCTATGGGAGTTGCATGAGTGCATCTGCACACAGAAATTAGCCAAATGTTAACAGCAGAGAATGTTGTCCCAGAATTTTATGGGTATGGAATTCTGTTTCAGTGCAGATTGCCAGAAACATGGAGCCAAAGAGACAAATTCCTGGGATAATATTCTATTCCATTGCAGATAATAGACACAGGATTTTTTTTTAAATTAAATAGCTTAGCATTAATTAAATTGTGCTAATGAGGGGTAACTCCACAGAAGTCAGAGTAGTACCTGTGTAAAAGTGAGATCAAAATCAAATTCTTAATGCTGAGGCAAAGCCAAGATATTTGCTTTCAAACAGAAGCCAATAATACTATGATAATGTTCTTTGACAATTGCTGGTATTCTCTGTTACACTAAATGAGTGATGGGCATTTCATCATTTGAGTTGGCAGATCCTGGTGTACTGTCTGCTGCTTCCCTGTGCCATCATCAACTCTGCTGCGTTGAAAGCAGAAACCAGCTTTTCTAACTGGGGTATACCGAAAGCTGAGTGAATGTAAAAACCATCATATTTCTGAATATCAGAAATATAAAAGAGCCAAACAGACAAAATACTGAGAGAACATTTGCGGTAATGTGGACACGACAATGAGGAACAGTGAGCTCTGGTTAACGCAGAAAAAAAATAAAATAAATATAGTTTAGAATTCAACTATTCCAGGACCAAGTCTTCTCAAAAATAGCTCAGCTAAAACTAGTTTTAGGCTCATCGTTAATAATGGTAGTGGCTTAAAATAAAAGATGATTGGAAATAAATTGCTGTTATTATTTTAAACAATGGCATTCCTGGAGTGCTCAGGATTTTAACTATGTAAGACCTAAAAACCATAAATTTACTTAAATTATATAAAGTTTAAATCATCCTCAAATTATTTTTCTTAGGAGACGAAGCAGTAGACAAAACAATCACTCTAAGGCATTGTAAATCAGTTGTACTTTGCAGACTGGTACCTGAGTGAAATGGCAAGCAACAACGTACTGCCTTGAAGGAACGCTTGCAGATTTCAAGGAGAGACATGCTCATGCAGGATATGAGTAACTCCCATTGACTTCCCATTGACTATGCGTGGCTTCCCATTGACGTTACTGGTATCCTGTGGTTGGAGAAAAGGGCCCATATTTTTAGATCTGCATGTGATAGATATGATGTGGAATAGACACCACAGTTGTATATTTTTAGCGGTCCCTTTTACTGCATAGCATTCTCCAGGTTCAGATGTGTCATAATGATGAAGGTTAACATTTCAAGGTTGTCCCCTGCAGCTGATAGCAGGCACCTCGCTTACCTCCTATGTCATTCTCTAGACGGTTGCAACCCTGTGGTCTGGTTTTGGGGTATGAGGCACAGCCCCCCATCAGTGCCTTTTAGTGAATCCACCCCCTTTTGGGGGATATAAGCAGTTCAAACAAAAGGAAAACACTTCCCCAACCCCCTTTCTTGTGTAAAGGGGAGGGAAGCAGTTTCTGAGGCCCCACAGGCAGTCTCAGTTCCCACTCCTCAATGTGAGTAAAGGTCAGGGCTTAATCCTGGGGGATTTCAACCGTCTTCTTCCTCAGAGATCTTGGCAGGTAGCGTTTGCTAGCTGCAGGTCAGTTAGTGCCCCAGGGCCCCGAGTCTGGGAGCTCTGAGCCATGGCTGTGCTTTGCTTCTCAGTGTCATCCCAACTGCACTGAGTTCCTCCCTTTTAAGGGCCTGCATTCCGGCCTGACAAACCTCACAAGTGCAGCGGGTTGGGGCTGATTGCGATCCTTGCCTGGCTGGTATGGGGGGGTCATCTGCCCCACCATACATACTCAATGGTTAATCTGTGAACTTAACTATTTAGACATTCCCTCCCAATATTTTGTCTTCTTCCTCCCCTCCCTGCCCACTGTAACCAAAATAAAAACAGGAAGAACTCCTACCTACCCATCCATTTTTGGGCACAAACGTTTGTACTTTTTGTCCAGAAACAGAAAGAGTCTCACCCGAGAGTTCCTGTGTCCTGGCAGCTGTAATGCTACTTTAGTCTTCCTCCCATCCTTCCTCTCCTGCCTCCCACATGCCTCTAAGCAGTGCTGGGACTTCCAGGCTGCCTGATGAGCAGCTGCCTCTTTGATCCTACCAGTCACAGAGGAAGCGGTGCTGACTCATAAGTCTCATCTCCTTTCTTCAGTTACAGGAGCTCCCTGAGTGCAGGGAGGTTCCCAACCAGCAGAGGGTAACAGATGTATCAGCTCTGAGCCCCACGCCAAGAAAGAGCCCAAATGACACATGAGGTAGAGTCTGAGTGGGTTCAAAGTTGGATGCAAATATTTCATACATCTTCAGGGCAGGGTATTACCTTGCTGATGCACATGCTTAATTCTCAGCACTGCTAATGCACACTCTACCAGCATATTCTACAGGCCATTATCCTCTGATCCCACTGAGGATTACCTAAAGAAACTACACCATCTGCTAAAAAAACTCCCTGACAAAGCACAGGAACAAATCTGTATAGACACATGCCTAGAACCCTGACCAGGGGTATTCTATTTGCTACCCAAGATCCATAAACCTGGAAATCCTGGACGCCCCATCATCTCAGGCATTGGCACCCTAACATCAGGATTTTCTAGCCATGTGGACTCCCTCCTCAGGCCCTACGCTACCAGCACTCCCAGCTATCTTTGAGACACCACAGACTTCCTGAGGAAACTACAATGCATTGGTGATCCTACAGAAAACACCATCCTGGCCACTATGGATATAGAAGTCCTCTACACCAATATTCCACACAAAGATGGACTACAAACTATCAGGAACAGTATCCCCGATAATGTCACAGCTAACCTGGTGGCTGAACTTTGTGACTTTGTCCTCACCGACAACTATTTCACATTTGGGGACAATATATATGTTCAAGTCAGCGGCACTGCTATGGGTACCCGCATGACCCCACAGTATGCCAACATTTTTATGGCTGACTTAGAACAACACTTCCTTAGCTCTCGTCCCCTAACGCCCCTACTCTACTTGCGCTACATTGATGACATCTTCATCATCTGGACCCATGGAAAAGAAGCTCTTGAGGAATTCCTCCATGATTTCAATAATTTCCATCCCACCATCAACCTCAGCCTAGATCAATCCACACAAGCGGTCCATTTCCTGAACACTACTGTACTAATAAGCGATGGTCACATAAATACCACCCTATACCGGAAACCTACTGACCGCTATACTTACCTACATGCCTCCAGCTTCCATCCAGGACACACCACACGATCCATTGTCTACAGCCAAGCTCTAAAATACAACCGCATTTGCTCCAATCCCTCAGACAGAGACAAGCACCTACAAGATCTCTATCAAGCATTCTTAAAACTACAATACCCACCTGCTGAAGTGAAAAAACAGATTGACAGAGCCAGACGAGTACCCAGAAGTCACCTCCTACAAGACAGGCCCAACAAAAAAAATAACAGAACACCACTAGCTGTCACCTTCAGCCCCCAACTAAAACCTCTGCAGCGCATCATCAAAGAAAGATGATCCCTCACTCTCACAGATCTTGGGAGACAGACCTGTCCTCGCTTACAGACAACCCCCCAACCTGAAGCAAATACTCACCAGCAACCACACACCACTGAACAAAAACACTGACCCAGGAACCTATCCTTGCAACAAAGCCCGATGCCAACTCTGTCCACATCTCTATTCAAGTGACATCATCATAGGACCTAATCACATCAGCCATGCCATCAGGGGCTCGTTCACCTGCACATCTACCAATGTGATATATGCCATCATGTGCCAGCAATGCCCATCTGCCATGTACATTGGCCAACCCGGACAGTCTCTACGCAAAAGAATAAATGGACACAAATCTGACATCAGGAATCATAACATTCAAAAACCAGTAGGAGAACACTTTAACCTGTCTGGTCACTCAATAACAGACCTGAGGGTTGCAATTTTGCAACAGAAAAGCTTCAAAAACAGACTCCAACGAGAAACTGCTGAACTTGAATTGATATGCAAACTAGATACAATCAACTTAGGCTTGAATAGGGACTGGGAATGGCTGAGCCATTACAAATATTGAATCTATTTCCCCATTTAAGTATTCTCACACTTCTTATCGAACTGTCTGTACTGGGCTATCTTGATTATCACTTCAAAAGTTTTTTCTCTTACTTCATTGGCCTCTCAGAGTTGGTAAGACAATTCCCACCTGTTCATGCTCTCTGTATGTGTATATATATCTCCTCAATATATGTTCCATTCTATGCATCCGAAGAAGTGGGCTGTAGCCCACGAAGGCTTATGCTCAAATAAATTTGTTAGTCTCTAAGGTGCCACAAGTACTCCTGTTTTTTTTTGCGGATACAGACTAACCCGTCTGCTACTCTGAAACTATGGGAATTGTGGGTTAAAAGAAGAGCTATACGTCTACGGTACTAAAATGAACACCTCCTCACCTTATGAAATTCAAATGCCTGAAAATAGTGTGCAAGAGTGTTCATGATTTAAAACTAGCTGGCAGCTTTTTCTGGTAACATGATTTGGGTCTTACTATCACTTGCACTGGTAGAATGGTAATCATCAATATGTCTGTGTGTAGGATGCATAACATTGTAGATAATTTTTGTGCATTGTGGTTCTCTCTCTCTCTAGTAATTTTACTGCCTAAATTCCATGCTGATTATAATTATTTCTGTTTACTATATAGACTATAAGGTTTATTCAGCCTCCTGATCCTTGCACCTAACTCTTAATTAAATATACCTCAACAGCTAACTAAAAACAATACACAGGGTTAATTTCTATGTTCATTATGATGTATTTTTATATTAGAGTTTCATGGTCACCTTCCCTGTGGTAAGTTTTCCTTAATCTCCCAGTAGATACCTAGCTAGGCTTGTTATATCACAACAATGAAGCTATGGTTTCCCCCTCAGTTTACTTTTTTCAGGCTGCCTTTCTTTCCCGCAGTGAACTCTAGACTTGTGTTCTCTACAGAGCATGCACACGAGCCATAAAAAAATCCATATAACATTACACAATGCTTCAGGGTTTAGAAAGATACTGTTTTCCCCCCTCACTGCCACACACACAATCCTTGCTGACAGCTGTTTGAAATATATTGTTTTGTTTTTACCTACAGTGACTACAGTCCTAGGAGAATCATACAGAAAAATAACAGATATTATTTTAAACATTGAAAACATAACTCTAACTGATTTTCTAGCATGCTATAGTTTGTCAGAAAGAAATATGAGTTTCCTACAGATGTATGCATCTCTCTCTCACTCTGTATATAACTGAGCTTGCAAAATGCATTGTATTCAATGAAATTAAAGATGAAGACAACCATGGAGCATATTTTAAAAACTATCTACAGCTGTCTTTTGACCTCCCTTTTTTCTGTTCTGGTTTTTAGAGCATGCCCATCATCATGGTGTATCTGAGCACCTCCCAGTAGTGCATGAAGTGACATTACTATCATCTGTCACCAGTGGTTCTTTCCCTCTTTCTTCCTTACCTGAGGGGGAAGCTTGCACATGGACTTTTTTTTTTTTAAAAAGTGTGTTGTGCTGTGCATTTATGTTAGTGAAGGCAAAGTTGAAGAAGTGTGCCTTGCACTTTCTGTAGTTTGTAAGGAGTATTAGCACCTTATGGGATGAAAGGAAGATACTATTTTTCACCTTGTTTCCATGAGAGCAACATCCATTGTGAATAAAGGGTATATCTATACTGTAGCTGGAAGATGTAATTTCCTGCCCAAGCTGATCAAGCTAGCATGCTACTGATAGCAGTGTAGCCACAGCAACATGAGTGATGGGAGGGACTAGCCACCCACCTATGTACCTAGTGTCTTGGACAGGATTACACTCGGGGTGGCTAGCCCCTGCCACTGCTTGCACCATGGCAGCTACACTTTGAGCTTGCATGCTAAAAATAAATCAGAGCTAGTGCAGATATGTTGCTTCAAGCTCAAAACTACACTTTCCCTCTCCAGCATAGACTTTCCCAAAGAGGTCGCTTATTAAATCTCTTGATGGGGCTCCTGGAGAGTCAAGTCACCTACTTCCACTGTGATACATTGGTGTTGCTCTGGATACTTGGGTGGCCGCCTAGATTCTATTAAACTTTAGGGTTCCAAATGCTGGAAAATACAATACCAATGACCTGTTGGCATTGCATTCATGGAGGATAGGTCTATCAATGGCTATTAGCCAAGATGGGCAGGGAGGCAACCTCAAGCTCTGGGTTGCAATGGAACCTCTGACTGCCAGAAGCTGACTGGACAACAGGGGATGGATCACTTGAAAAATTGTCCTGTTCTGTTCACTCCCTCTGAAGCATTTGGCATCAGCCACTGTTGGAAGACAGGATACTGGGCTAGACGGACCATTGGTCTGACCGAATATGACCATTCTTATGTTCTTAAACTGTAGTTATTTGGCTGACAGGCCCAGAGGTGAGCAGCAATCCATCCAATGTCTCAACTAAATCAGGGGCTGCTTTAGGGTGTATAGGGAAGCCAAGTACTTGATCCAGGGTAGTGTCCATGAAGTTATTGCTTTGCCCAGATTCATGGTCTTCTGAAGGGAAAAGTACCTGTCTGGAATCCAGAGGCTGGAGTTGCAGGTATGAGGACAATTTTGAGGTGTTTGGCCACGCGTCAGGAATGGGTTGCTGGAAAGGGCTTTGGGAATTTTCCCCAGTAACGAGTTGCCCGGGCTTGACCTCCACCCCGTTTATGGAGACTGAGCACAGTCATTTCCTGGAGTCACGTGGTTTGGGGACTTGACAGGACAGATGGGCACCACCTGGCTGGTGCCACCACAGTAAAAGCACAAGTTCTCTTGCCTTCAACGTTTCTGTTCTGAAGGGTCCAGTCAGGTCCATGTCGAGTCCATCAGTATGGGCTCAGGCAAGAGGACCTTGGCAGGGATTGTGGGTGGTGCCTGGACAAGGGGTGGAGCCCTTCTCCTCTCAAGTTGCTTCTCATTGAGTCTGATATAGATTTGGATGCAAAGTTCAATAAACGGGTCGAGATCCATGGGAGGCTCGATGCAGGCAAACTCCTCTTTTATTTCCTTGTTGAGACCAAGATGGACTGGTGTAGTTGGGGAGGCTCATTCCAAATCATGTCTTCCACCAGGCATCAGAAGTGGGGTGCACACATTGCATCTGATCTCAAGGCCTGGCAGAGCATCTATAGGGCTGCCTCCCCTGGTGCAAACCCAGTGGGTTCATCAAAATTTATGGCCAAAGTCTCAGGAAGCTGACCAGGCTAGCTAGTATGGGATGATACTGCTCTAGCAGAGGGGAATAGAGAGTTCAAGGCCTACCCTGATGACCAGTTCCAACTTTGCCTGGTCTGTCTGGAAGGTTTTAGGCCATAGCAGGAAGTAGCACCTGCACTGGTTTATGGAACATCGAAACTTGATATAGATCCCGTTGTAGTGCTCTGGTAAAGTTATTGTGGGTTTGGGTCCAGTGGACAACATAGGATGCAAGGTCAATAAGGGTGTTCCTGCTTGCAGGTCTGAGATCTATTCCCAAAGGGTGTGGTTTTCACCCAAAGCTGGTCCATTGTGGCCTGTAAGGCTTGGTTTTCCACCTGTAGATGGGTGATCCACTCCTGGAGGCCCATAGTTCCCTAGGGAGCCTGCGACGCTATATCTGTGGGTTCCACGCCCTTTACTGGTAGAACAGGCCTACGGGGAGACTGAAGGGGTCTGAGCAAACTGTAACGACCAATCGCTGAAACAGGCTAGAGGCAGTCCAGAGCAGTAGTCAAGTGTGTGTGGATGGTCAAGTAGCTGGGAGGTTAATGGGTATCAAAGGCAGTTTAGGGCAACGGTTAAAGTGCTTGCAGGAGTGAGAAGCCACGAGAGCCAATCCAAGGGGCCAGGTCAGTGGGTTAGGGAGGCAAGGGCAGGTGAGGCAGCAAGGCAAGGCAGTACAGGCAGCAACCTTCAGGCAATGGCCTGTTGCTAAGACAGCTTCCTCTTCCTGTTGGGCGTCTTTATGTAGTCTAAATATCCACTGAGAATGCTGTCTGTCCAGCCAATCAAGATCCAGGAGTGTGGCTGCTCTGGGCAGCAGGCCTTGAGCACTAAGGCTGTTGGTCAGGAGCAACAGTTCAGCATATTATAATGACGTGGAGGGTAGCAATGCTGTCTAGGGACTCAGCCGACTGGGGTTCAATACCAGGGACCTGACACGATATAACAGAGGAGACTGGGGCCATATCTGCACTACAGATGCTACAGCTATGGTGTGGTAGCTATGCCGCTGTAGTGGAGATGCTTCCTACAGTGACAGAACAGGGTTCTCCCTTGCTGTAGGAACTCCACCTCCCCAGACAACAGTAGCATTCTTTCATTGACCTAGCTGCATCTCCAGAAGGGGTTAGAGCAGCATAAATATAGCACTCAGGGGTATGATTTTTTCACACCCCTGAGCACTTGTGGCTATGTCAACCTAACTTTTAATTGTAGATCAGGCCTAGAAATGAACACAGGCACTGGGGTTGCCAACTTTCTAATAGCAGAAAACCGAACACCCTTGCTGCACCCTGCCACGCCCCTTCTCTGAGGCCTGACCCCCCACTCACTCTGTCTCCCCTTCCTCTGTTGCTTGCTCTCCCCCACCCTCACTCATTCACTCATTTTCACCAGGCTGGGGTAGGGGGTTGGGGGGCGGTAGGGGATGAGAGCTCCGGCTGGGGGTGTGAGCTCCGGGTTGGGGCCAGAAATTAGGGGATCAGGGTGTGGGAGGGGGCTCTGGGCTGGGGCTGGTGGTTGGGGTGCGGGAAGAGGTTAGGGGTGCAGGCTCCAGGCAGTGCTTATCTCAGGTGGCTCCCGGGACATGGACGGCATATCTCTCTGGCTCCTAGGTGGAGGCGCAGCCATGGGGGCTCTGTGTGCTGCGCCTGCTGGCAGGCACCATTCTGCAGCTCCCACTGGCTGCAGTTCCTGGAGCCAATGGGAGCCGGCGCTCGGGGAGGGGGCAGCGTGGGGAGCCCCTGTGGCCACTCCTGCACCTAGGAGCCAGAGGGACATGCCAGCCGCTTCCTGGACAAAGCTGGGCAGGGAGCCTGCCTTAGCCCCTCTGCGGTGCCAACCGGACTTTTAATGGCCCAGTCAGCAGTGCTGACCGGAGCCACCAGGGTCCCTTTTCAACTAGGTGTTCCGATCAAAAACCGGACACTTGGCAACCTTAATAGGCACAGGAGACAATTCTGTCACTTTGTGAAATTCAGAACTTAAGTGAATCTCTCTCTTTTCTCTGCTTTGATAGATGGTAACTTCCACAAAAAGAAGAAGGAAAAAAAAGAGTTCTGCACCGGCCAGGCATGGAAATGTCTCTCTGTTCCTTCCAAATGCAGTCTCCAGGACAGTCTCCCTTCATGCTTCTCTTTTAGGCAGCGATACATTGGAAAGCATTTCACAGCTTCAACTGTTTTTTCTGAGCACAGGACAGATTCCTGGTCTCAGCTGTGTAAATGTTTTAACTGAGATTCATGCTTGGCTATTCAGGTCATTGGTTTCCCTTCCGGCCCACACAGGCCAAAAAGCATCTATATAAGCATAAAGTGTCCAAAACTAATACAGCATTTTTCACTCGAATACACCCATCACACGTGGCTCACTCAAAGTATGGGGTACAATGCCAGGCAGTAAATTCATATATTTGCCTGATATGAACTTGCCATGATTTATAAAAGAGATGCAATATCCCTGTTGTGCGGCTTAACGTATCCGATTTGGCAGGAGCCCTTTCCAAACAAGGAGCCCAAGGAAACCAAACTTGCAATTATGTCTTAGGAAAAACACTGCCTAACACACCATTATTCTTATTCTTGTGTAATTGTTAATAAGAAAATTATTTTGAAATTTCACAACTGCATTTGGAATTGATTTTTAAAAAATTAAAATGATGTACCAACCTCTATTTGCAACCAAACAGAGAGAATAAATACAAAAATATCTCATTTCGGTCTTATCTAGGTACATTTTTAAAACTACGTGGAGGGTTTCAGGCATATGATTTCCACCTGAAAGAGCCCACAAGCTGAGGGGTTGATCGTTCTTTCTGATGCCACAGCTGGCATTTCCCTACCTGTCTTTCACTTGCACCTTTCTTTCTTGAAACCTCCTCTCCTGTTTGAATGCTTCTGCGGCAGGTGGCAGAAACAGCATGACCAGCGGTACTGAAAGCCTCCTCACACCACCCCATCAATGTGCCTCACTTCTGAGTTAGCATCTTCATGTCTATTCATCTCTCTGCAGTCCACTAGTTAGTGCCATTTGCAATAGAAGCTTTTAGCGATGCTAACCTCACTAGGAACTAGACCAAAACCACCAAACTCATTTCCAGGGCTGGCTCCAGGCACCAGCCGACCAAGCACGTGCTTGGGGCGGCACCTTATAAGGGGCGGCCAATGTTGGGATGGCGGGGGGCGCTCGCGGTGGTTTTGTTTTTGTTTGCGGGGCGGCACTCGAGGGGGTTTTTTTTGTTTCGGTGGGGCGGCACTGGGGGAGTGGGGGTTTGGGTGATGTGGCCTGGCCCGGCACGGCGCGGTGCTCCGGGGGTTTGGGCAGCGCGGCGCGGCGCTCCGGGGGGGGGGCGGGGGTTGGGGCGGCCCGGCGGGGTGCTCGGGGGGGGCGGGGGGTTTCGGCGGCCCGGCACGGCACTGTGGGGGGGTGTTACAGTGGGGCATACTCTTCTTTTTTGCCTGGGACAGCAAAAAAGAGCCGGCCCTGCTCATTTCATATAGGACAATGAAGAGCCATCAAATAGCAATAGCTTTCATTCACTACAGAGCTAGATCAGATTTGAACTGGCAACTAAGGTTCCCTATTCAGCAAGTCATTCAAGCACATGCTTAAGTCCCCTTGAAGTCAATGCGCATGCTTCAGTGCTTTGCTCAATTGGGGCTTCAAGAGGTGACACGTATCATTGCCCTCTGCCTGTGAAAACCAGCAAGTCCCTCTCTTGCTTGCTTTCTTTTTGACTTGACTGGTCTCTCCTGGGCATTGCTGAGTGCAAAGGTATGCTAGCCTTTAGCCCAAACTATAATTAATAACAGAATTAAACAAACTATTTCCAAGAAAAACAAAACAAAACAAAAATAGGTCTAGCTTTGTGGTGACATTTCAGGTCACTTGTCATTTTATCTCAACCACTTTTCTCCTCTCTTGTTATTTAGTTGGATCAAGATTTATTAATGTTGCTTTAAGACTTAAATCAATTCTACACAACATACCATGATGCTAATTGCTAGAATTTTAATAAAAAACAAATCAAAACAAAAATGATTTCCAGCAGAAGAAGGAGATATACAAACAGCCACTTGTAATGAAGACAAACATAGTGCAGCCTCTACTAGTTAAATCAAAGGGAAGTTCTGTTTTGGTTTATCTGGTTCCACTGCTGCCCACAGGCTCCTGGTGCCAGTCTCTGCTCTGGTAATATGTGGCATTAATGCTATATGATGGGGGACACCCCTAAAAAGCAAAATCCCCTCTAATATCTGGCTACCAGTTGGTAAACACAACAAAGCCATCTAAAAATATATATATGAGATTGGATTTTTTGGTAGGAAATTAACAGAGAACAGGTTGACAGAGCTGGGTCATTTGTATAAACTGGTTCTTCAAGGGCCTCCTTCCCGTGGGTCCCTATGATGAAGATGTCATAATGTAGCACAAGTAGAGGAGGGGCAATAGGGGACGCCCTTGAAGAATTCCACCTGGATTTCAACAATTTCCACTCCACCATCAACCTCAGCCTGGACCAGTCCACACAAGAGATCCACTTCCTGGACACTACAGTGCAAATAAGTGATGGTCACATAAACACCACCCTATACTGGAAACCTACTGACTGCTATACGTACCTACATGCCTCCAGCTTCCATCCAAGACACATCACATAATCCATTGTCTACAGCCAAGCCCTAAGATACAACCGAATTTGCTCCAATCCCTCAGACAAACACCTACAAGATCTTTATCAAGCATTCTTAAAACTACAATACCCACCTGGGAAAGTGAGGAAACAGATTTACAGAGCCAGATGGGTACCCAGAAGTCACCTACTACAGGACAGGCCCAACAAGGAAAATAACAGAACACCACTGGCCAACACGTACAGCCCCCAACTAAAACTTCTCCAGCACATCATCAACGATCTACAACCTATCCTGGAAAACAATCTCTCACTCTCAGGGTACATCTACACTACAGGGGGGAGTCGATTTAAGATACGCAAATTCAGCTACGTCAATAGCGTAGCTGAATTCGACGTATCGCAGCCGACTTACCCCATTGTGAGGACAGCGGCAAAATCGACTTCTGCGGCTTTCTGTTGGCGGCGCTTACTACCTCCTCCGCTGGTGAAGTAAGAGCGCCGATTCGGGGATCGATTGTCGCGTCCCTACGGGATGCGATAAATCGATCCCCGAGAGGTCGATTTCTACCCGCTCATAGACTCATAGACTCATAGACTTTAAGGTCAGAAGGGACCATTATGATCATCTGGTCTGACCCCCTGCATGCTGCAGGCCATAAAACCGTCCCTACCCCTTCCCTGGACTCTGCTGTTGAAGTCCCCAATCCTGTTTTAGGTGACTTCAATTGGCAGAAACCCTCCTGCTAGAGATCCCTGCCCCATGCTGCGGAGGAAGGCGAAAAACCTCCAGAGGCTCAGCCAATCTGCCCTGGAGGAAAATTCCTTCCCGACCCCAAATATGGCGATCAGTAAGACCCCGAGCATATAGGCAAGAGTCTCCAGCCTGACCCCTGTCAGCCATTATACAATTTACCTACCATTTCTTGGTTTTCCTTGACTACTATGTTTTACCATTAAACCATTCCCTCCATAAATTTATCTAACTTAATCTTAAAACCAGACAGGTCCGTCGCCCCCACCGTTTCCCTCGGAAGGCCGTTCCAATATTTCACCCCTCTGACGGTCAGAAACCTGCGTCTAATTTCAAGCCTGAACCTCCCCACGGCCAGTTTATATCCATTCGTTCTCGTATCCACATTAGTACTAAGCTGGAATAATTCTTCTCCCTCCCTCGTATTAATCCCTCTAATATAGTTAAAGATAGCAATCATATCCCCCCTCAGCCTTCGCTTTGTCAGACTAAATAACCCAAGCTCCTCTAGTCTCTTTTCATACGACAGGTTTTCCATTCCTCTGATCATCCTAGTGGCCCTTCTCTGCGCCCTGATTCAGGCGGGTAGTATAGACCTAGCCTCACAGACCTTGGGAGGCAGGCCAGTTCTCGCTTACAGACAGCCCCCAACCTGAAGCAAATACTCACCAGCAACTACACACCACACCATAGAAACACTAACCCAGGAACAAATCCCTTCCTTTCAGTGATTCATCAAGTTTGGTATCCCCTTCTCCAGCACTGATAATTCAGAGCAGAAAGAACCCCTCCAGTCTCAACAATGTACTTTAGCTCTGGTCTACACTAGGGGGTGGGGGCTGGGGGAGGAATCGATCTAAGTTATGCAACTTCAGCTATGTGAATAACGTAGCTGAAGTCGATGTACTTAGATCGACTTACCGGGGTGTCTTCACCACAGTGAGTCGACTGCTGCCGCTCCCCCATCGACTCTGCCTGCGCCTCTCACCGAGCTGGAGTACAGGAGTCGATGGGAGAGCGCTCGGGGGTCGATTTATCGCGTCTAGAATAGACCCAATAAATCGACCCCCGCTGGATCGATTGCTGCCCACCGATCCAGCGGGTAGTGTAGACATACCCTAAGCCAAAGTGATTACGCTATATAACAGGAAGGTATGCAGACCCCTCCCTGACAACCGTGGTTATCATTTTATACCTTTGAAGCACAAGACTCAACTACCTTCATCTGACTCATCTATAACAAATATTTGATGGCTGAAGAAAAAGGGAAGTGTCAGAAAAATCTCTTTAAATGAACGTATAACATCCTGAATAAGGCTCCAAACCAGGGGCAGGGCAGTGTAGCACTAAGATTTCAGTCTCATCTGTATTTTAAAAATAATCAAGAGGTGAAATCTATTCACTTAATGAAACACACAAGCTAAATGGCCCTCAGCTTTCCAGGGGTTTAATCTTAACTTGATGTACATAAATCCTTATGCAACAAAGCAGCTATAGAAGTTCATGACTGACCTCTTATCCCAGGGTAAAGTATAATATCCTCCTAATTTGAAGGATGGCAGACAGGTAGAACATATAGCACAACGTGTCCAAAGGAAAGCCAACCAACAACTTCTGTAGGGTGCACCCAGGGGATAGAACAACCACCCTACATCCTGCCAAAGGATATCATCTAGGCCATGGGTTGCATTTAAGTAAAATGTTCTTGTTCAGTGAACAGAAGTAAAGATATGCCTGAGGGGAGGGAAGGAGGAAAGCACGGTCTGGAAAGTAATGCAGTCAATCAGCAAATAACCACAGAGAGCTCAAGAGACAGCTCCAAAAGTTGCCAACACAAATGCCTGTGAAGCGTGCCAGGGATCTAAGTGCAGCACCAGAACAATACATTACACACATTGGCGTCGGATGACGGAGGCAGTCAACTAAAAAGCGAAAGGAAGAATGGTCTGACAAAAAGCAAAAGAAAACACATCCCACCACCTTCATTAAAATGTGCTTAGAGTTTAGGCAAAATATTGTCTTGAAAAACTCTGCCACAAAAATACAGCTAGTGATAGAATTGAGAAAGAAAACAGATTGGCTGTTTCTCTGCTGAACATGTTCCTTTTATATTACTCGTTAGATAGAAACTAGTCTATTTTGTTCATGTTTTGATACAGATTATTCTCAATCACCTTGATTATGGATAAAGAAGTTTATTCTACTATCTATCCATCCATCCTCTATTTATATAATGCAGGGAAGGGAATGAGGAAGGGAGTGTGTGAGAGAAAAAACTTCCATAATACAGTTGTTTAAGAATAACGTCTGAATCCTTGATCCTGTAAAGACTTACAGATGTGCTTAACTTTCTCCATGTGTGTAGTACCAATGACTTCAGTGGGATTACTCATGTGAGTAAAGTTAAGCACATTCATAACTCTTTGCAGTTATGAGACGTCAGGCAGATTCAGCTTGGTCTGGTCCATGGAGGATACGGCGAATTCACGTTCCTACCACAAAATGCAGTGCAGAAATTTCGCCTTGCCTTTATACTGGCTTGTCCATCAGGAAGCTAATTTCTAAAGTAGTGTTTCTTAACATTTTTTTTTTGGTCTGTGCCCCACAGAATGGCAGAAAAATCATCTTTCAACCCATAGTCTTTTGGAGCCATAAAGGTATATGGGCTTGGAGTCATGGGATGATTTTTAGCCACTTGGGGGCTGGAGGCCTCGTCAGGGCCGGCACAACCCATTAGGAGACCTAGGGGGTCGCCTAGGGCACTAACATTTGGGGGCCGGTGACCGCGGCGGCCGGATCTTCGGCCGCCCCGGTTGTCGGCGGTATTTCGGGGGCGGGACCTTCTGCCGCCTCTGTTGGGGGCGATATTTCGGGGGCGGGACCTTCCGCCGCCTCTGTTGGGTGCGGTATTTCGGGGCCGGGACTTTCCACCGCCTAAGGCAGCAATAAGGCTGGCGGTGCTCCTGGGCCTGGTGCTGCTGGGTGAACAGCTTTCAGGGAAGGAGAAGCTGGTGCTGTTAGGTGGATTCATTTGTGGATGCTTAGCCCTCCCCTCTCTTAGCCCTGTCCACCTGGCTCCTGAGGCACTTCTGCTCCAAGAAGCTGTGAAGCCAGACAGAAGAGTCACTTACTTCTAGACCATAGTAGGAGAACACACAGAACATTCAGAATCCAGAAGAGCCTGAAGTCTATATTCTTGGCGTCTCTTGGCGTTCAGACAAAACTGGTGTCCAGACTCAAGCTATAGACAACTAGTCATTGCCAAAATATTGATCCTCTGAATTTGTGAGCCCAGCATGACTATTCATAGGTATTAGACAAGTGTCAGAAGATAAACTTCTGAACGTATTGCCTTATGGCAATTCTTCTGTGATTCCATTCAAAAAATATGTGAGTGAAGATTTGTAATGTGGCTGCCTGTGATGTTTTTATGTAGTTAAAATAATGTTGTTTTTATGAGAGATTTAGTCTCATTTGTTTCACTAACTGCTGCTCCTTATGTGCCTGATGATTACTTCTGTTATCTGTCAGCGTTCATTTAAGAAGGTAGTTAAAAAAAACAAAGAACGGTAAGAACAGAGAAATGTACTTTATTAATAGAATGCTGCTGGGCTTGCTTTATAAAAAACACGTTTAATGATAATAATATGAAAAAAACACTTGACTTCCACCCCCCCAGTACATGCTGGAAAAAAACTTGACTCGGTCGAATACCCTTATTGCTTTAAATAGCATTAAAGAATGTTGTAATAACTCATTTTAATGTCAGTAAGACAATAAGCTAGTCTGCCCAAATAACACAAGGTGTTTTCCCCGGTACCTTCGTAGTAAGTCTGTTCCTCAAACTTCAGCAACTGATCTAATTTTCAGGGAGGAAACAATAGCTGGATCCAAAGCTCACTGAAGTCAAATGAAAGACTTGCATTCACCAAAATGGGCATTGGACCAGTAGAGAAAGCAAAGGTGGCGGAAGTTTTACCACATGGGATCTAAGCCCCTCCATCTTCCGCAAAGGACACTATATGCTTGCTGATAAGTGAAAATGTTTGTATTTTCATATGTTGTTTTTTGAATATCTGTAAGGTTGATTGGCAGGCTATTTTTGAAAATTATTTATTTACTATTAAGAAAACAATTAAAGGGGGATTTGTTTCACCATTAAAGTAAAAAAAAAATCCAATACACAGTGGGAATTTTTTAATTATTATTTTCTTGGTGATTAATTCACTAAAGTTAGTGTCATACAGTAAAAACTTGTATGTAGCCCTCAAATATCACTTCTAGGGCTCCAGTCCTCCCAACACGTATGCATATGAGTAGTCTGGAACCCTCATAGACTGGTCTGGAACTATTCACAAACATGAAGTTATTCACATGCATAGGTGTTTCCAGGAATGAGCCCCTAGGATGTATGCATTCAGGGATGATGGATTTTCCTAATATATTTAGTCCCTGATTCAAAGCCCATTGAAGTCCAATTGATGTCATTCAGCTTTGAATGAGGATCTTAAAAAGCAGAACTCAGATCTGTGGTGTTCAGTTTTGATGGTCACTCATGGAACCCCATAAAGCAGTAAAGGCTGCGAAGGCTTTCTTAAGGGAATTACAGTCTCTCTCTTATTCCTCTATAAAGATCAGGACTTCACATTCTCATATAGACACACATTCATATCTACCTAGGGTGCTTTCCTGTTTACATAGTGAGCAGTTTTTGAACGCCAAACCCATGCTAAGGAAAACCACCATAACTTCAGGATGGCACAAAAAATTTATGCCAACAGAATACACATCCTGTCAAACTGAATGGGAGAAACTGCTAAGAATTACCATTGTTCAGTGGGTGTAAAATAATTCTGACCTAAAATCATGAAGAATTACGGAACAGCACAAAAACCATAGAGCAGTTCAGCATGAAAATATTATTAGTTAAATTCAATACACCTAGATATTAAATCACTTCACTTGTCAAAACTTTTTATTTTAATTGACTGTCATGGAGATTTGTTGAACATATACCTGGTTATGCTGGCTCCCAGCTCACACCTGAAGTGTAGATGGCAGTAAAAGGTCTTTTTTTGTTTTTGCTTGTACGTGTGTGAGTGAATTTATGGTAATTTTCATGAAAGTGACAGACTAATAACAACAGCAATGGCTTGATCCTGGATGTGGTGACAGGCGATATGCAACCTTCTCATGCACAGCTCTGCCAATCCTTCTCTATCCTGACCTCCAGTGCCCTGTGCAACATCAATGGTAGGCCTGCTAGTGCTTTGTGCTGGATGCTCGCAAATGGGAACAGACTTTCCAACCCTGTTTCTTTTCCGCTCTGCATATGAAGAAAGGTTTCCAGAGTTGAATGAGTGATTCGGCTCCTTGGCTATAGATGAGGATCTGTCTCAAACATAACTAAATTCTAAAAAATGAATGGAAATTCTGAATGCTAACAATGCTAGAATAAAATATATGAAGAAATAGTCTGCATGTGTGCGCGTGCGTGTGACTATATACCAATACCAAATCCAAACACGCACCTCTGTAGTTCATTCCGTCTGATGTTTATACCTGGCTTTTGAAGTTTCCTTTGAAGAACAAATATTTTGCCCTTGGAACACACCTGACTGACAAAATGACAAATATTTTAAAAGAGTATTTCCTGAGGGAGGAGAGCTTTGGGAATCAATATAAGGACTCCTCCCTCCACTATCTCCTAGGTAATTAGTTAGCAGGCCAATAGAGATTGCTGAGGACACTTGCTAGTCTGAACCATACGCTCTGTGGGGCAGAGACCATTTCTTCTTACATGTTTATATAACATCTAGCACCTATCTTGAATGGGGCTGCTGAGTCTACCAGAATGCAAATAAAACTAATAAAAATGGCCATAGTTCTAGGTTAACACCCATTTCCCCTGCCAGTGCTTTCTTTCTTTAACCCCCTAGACCCTCTCAGTTGTCCAGGACTCAATACTTTTATTACAGCCTTCCAATTTCATTTATTGAGGAGATGTGAAAAGTACAATGTCTGTGGAAATTACCTAGAAATGGTTACACTGGAGAATCTGAATTTGGCCAGTGACTCTGTGATAACAAACACACACATCACATCAGCTGTGCAAAGCTTTCCTGGTGCAGCATGAAGAAACTACGGACTGGATGGAAAATTCAAAGCCTCAGCTAGTATCTGTTCTTTGCCCCCGTCCAGATAATAGGAAAATGTAGTTTTCCCTAACAAAGGCAAAGAGAACAACACAATGGATGATTCAAGGCTGGGAATGTGTTTCGAGAAAAGACTCTCTCAAGCAGGTGAGACATAAATGTTACAAGTCAGAGTTTTAGTACTATATTTCTATAGCTCCATGAAAGGCAGTTTCTCTCTTCACAGCACAGTTCAGCTGCTTGAGAGTGAGCAAGCCTACTCATAGAAGTAGGAGGAATCCAGAAAGCTTCACAGTCACATATTGGCAAGTGGAAATTACAGTACAGCAAGGCAATCCTAGGGCACCAGGAGGAAAAGACTGGGAAGTATAGGCATAGTTTGGGGAGGAGGGGGGCATTACCCCCTTAAACTGCAAGTCTGGGGCAGGCACAGAATTTGCCCCCCTACACATGGCCCCATTGATCTGACTGGAGCTATCCCCACAAATACAGAAGTCAAACTACACCTGTGTTGGGAAGGAATGGATTAAGGTAATTCTGGGTTATGGTACCTACTGAGGCCTAGCCTCCATTAAAAGATATAATAATGGGTTATCTTGGGGCTATGATAGGGTGACCAGATGTCCCGATTTTATAGGGACAGTCCCGATTTTTGGGACTTTTTCTTATATAGGGTCCTATTACCCCACACCCCCTGTCCCAATTTTTCACATTTGCTATCTGGTCACCCTAGGCTATGACTAGATAGCAATTAAAATTTAGCTACAGTCAAAATATCACTTTGACAAGGCCACCAAGTTCCAGGAGCCTTAAAATTCATAGTCAATGAATAGGTAATTGAAGGATTGGAGCAAGTGTGACTTTGAAACTCTTTACGTGGTGCTAACAGATTAAAATAAAATAAATATTTTTATTTATAAATATTAAATATAAAATAAATAAAATAAAATAAAATAAATATTTCGTATGTAGGTAGTGCATTACAGGTATTAATTAATTCTAAGGACAGAAGCTGGCCTTTTATCACCATTCCTTATGTTGAATAGTACTTTACTCTGTGACTAGTCCCATTTTTTTCAGTTGGGAGCAAGGTTCTACTCACCATGAGCCACTTTGGCAGAATCTAGCCCCAAAATTGTGCGTCTTCAGGGGAGAGAGCTGTGTCTTCTAAGCACAGCTAGCACTTAACCAAAAAACAACCACCCTCACATGACTCCTGTTGAGTGTTTTCCTGTTTTACAGATGGGGAAGCTGAAGTGGAAGGCTTACATGAATTTCCAAAGAGCATAGCAGAAAGTCATTGTCACAGCCAAGATTAAAATTTAGAAGTTCCTAGCCCTTGGTCCTGTGCTGTAGACCATGGAGGGTCACACTGGAAAGTATGGGTCTGCTTCTTCTCTGACTTACATCAGTTTTATATTGGTGTAAGTCCATTTACTTCAAGGGATCTATTCTTGATTTACTCCCAGTGTCAGAGAGAAAAGAATCAGGACCCAAAGTATGAACATCAAGAACAAACAACTCTCCCATTTAGTTTCAGTAAAGGGATCTCAAGCCCCTACAATTGTCCACTTGGCTTGTTACAAGTCCCCTCTCCTTTAGCTTGCACAATGCTGCAGAAGGTTCATCATATTAGAAGGCTACAGGGGTGGTGGTAACAGGCTCTCAGAATCCTCTGAGACCTTGCAGCAAAACATGCTCACCAGAGACTGCCTATAACCATTTGGATCCTTATAAAATGCAAAATTACCAAATCATTTCTGGGTAGCTTCATGAGTCTTTGCCAAAGACAGGGATGATTCAGTGAGGAAGCTGAAGGGAACTTATATTTAAGTTTTATGAAGAGCAATGAACATTAAAGACACCCTAACAATTTTATGTTTTAAGAAGAGGGTAACCTAAGGCTAGACTAAAAAGCAGACCAGCTTCAGAAAATGGGCCAGATGCTGAATCTCAAGCAGAGTTTAATCCAACCCTGATCAACCGCCAAATCCCTGTATTGCTCGTCGGTGTCTGAAGCTTTTGATGTATGCATAAACAAAGCTGCCATGTAAAGAGAATTGGTTGGTGCTGATATTGGCACATCAGCCAGGATATTAAATAATGATGACGCACATAAGCAGCAAAGGAGCCGTTTCTCTAGAGCAACTTCACTCAACAGCTGGAGAAGGAAACCTGGAGAAGAGGAACTTTATGACTTCAAACTGTCCAGAAACAATCTTACCCCACTTCCTTCTCTCCATGCCCTTCATTGCCCTCCCAGACACCATAACAATATTTGGAAACCAACCGTGAAACATAAACAGGAACTGGCTTTTTTTTTTTTTTTTTTTTTTTTTTTTTTTTTTTTTTGCCACTTACTATTGCCAAGAAGGATCCTTCAGATTTGGACACCTGGTTGAAAGCCATACCCAGAAAAAAAGAAAAAAAACCCCTCCAACTCAGGCAGCAAACACCACAGAAATAATACTTTGTCTCTAGCTATAATTAACTCGGACTCCCAGAACAAATCAAAATACTTTACTATTATCCAGCCAGTACAACAACCCAAATACAACACCCAAAGTCTGATTTCCAGCCTGTTATTTCTATCACTTCTCAAAATGTTAAAACTCTTTTGCCTTGATATTAATTTTTTAAACAAAAAATTGAGAAAAAAATCTTCACAGGACTTCGAGCTAGAATGGAGGATGCAAAACCTCTGCCAAAGGCTCCAAGAATGGACAAAGCATTACTCTGTGTGTGTGTGTGTTTTTAGAAGATGTCAGATAGCATTATTTAAAAATTTAGGACAGGACTCCTCCTCCCCTTCTTTTCAGTCTGAACGCCAAACCTTAATACACAACCAAAATACTGCAGTGGACAGCTGTAAAATTCTAATTCCTGCAGTGCACTTAATTTGCTTAGATGGTAAGCTCTTTGGGGCAGGGGCTGTCTTTCTTTTCTGCGTTTGGACAGGGCTTAGCACAATGGAGTCCTGCTCCATGACTGGGAGTGTGATGCATTACGACAATACAAATAAATAAATACATAAATAATGTAATTGGGAAGGAATGGGGAAATAGTCAGCTTAGTCTTTTTGAGATTATATCATAAAACCATGATGACTATCTTTGTTGTTTATATATACTACTCCTTTATGAATGATAAAACAACAACTGAATCTGTATCACAAGACTATGCCTTCTGCTTTATATTGTAACCTGTAGTACCCTCACACATCTTGCTTACAACAAAAAGGTTCTAAACACCAGTATTTACTCATGAGTAAATCCAGTGAAGTCAGTGGTGTTACACCCATTTAAAAACTAATATGAGAGAAGAATCAGATGCAAGAAACAGAAACGGGCTCAAATCAAAACCCAGGATCTGAATACTGGAAGTTTGGAGGGGAAAGGCTCAAAACCAAAATCTGGATGTCAATTTTACAAACCGCTCCTATTTTGATGATGGGCCAAACACACCTGAACTTTGGTGTAGTCAAAATCCAGATCCAAATCTGATTGCTGTGGCTTAAGGATATCTCTGAAGTGGGTTGAGAGGAGATACAACTGTAAGTTGATAGAGTCAATCCGTGACCTTACTTCCCATAGTTTAAGTGAATTCGTTTTTATGTCTATTCATTCTCCTCTATCTTGATTCCCAGTTTCACTCAGCACATTTGCAGCTGGCTGCTTCCCAAGACCCTCCCTCTTGACCTACTGCACTTGCAATTTCAAGGCTAGCCAGCAGGGAATGCTGCTATATGGAAACACCATTTCTCTCATTGTGAGAAAGAATATGCTACATATACAGAAATGCTCTTCCCTAGTTAGGAGAGCATTGAAAAATCCATGCTTGACCTGGGACTTACTGGTATTTCACACAGCAGGAACAGCAAAACTGGCTGTCGTGTGCTGATTTTAACCAGTGCAAAGCATATTTATTTTATTCCACTTGGGCTTTGGCAAGGTTACTAGCAGCTTTAGAGGAAGGCTTCCTAGTTTTCAGTGTCCGTCATATGTCAGCTAAGGAGGCCAAGAGTGCTAAGGCTGTCCCAGGGTTAGATGATACACCAGCCATTTATTTACTGTAGTTTCGAGCATCTGTTCCCAAATACAGGTGGGATGTGTTCAAAAGGTCTCTTAGAATGACAGGCCCCACCACCTTGTCATGAAAGAGCAAGGGTATTTTTGTTTTATTCTTCATTTCCCTCGTCAGGCCCAGCGAGGATAACGAAGAGATGTACTTTCAAACAGTGGCAGATTTAGAGTTAGTGGGCCCCTGTGTACAGCTTCATTTTTGGGACTCCCCCTCGGGACCCAGCCAAGAAAAAGAACGTTCTCTCTTATCTCCCTCTCCCATCCCCCCCCCCCAGTTTTTCATTCTTTTTTTTCTTCATACTCCTCCTATATTATAAGTAATAGGAAGTAAATGAAAATAAAGTGAGGTACCTTGATTGTTTTTGTAGTCAAACTTTTTTCTCACAGACCACTTGAAAATTGCTGAGCGTCTCGGTGGACCACTTAATGATCTCTCCAAATGTTGTTTGTACCATTAGCCATGCTCCCATCTCACCTTCAGGTGGGTGTTCTGCCCGCTTCTCCAGGCCAGCCAGTGGGGCAGCACCAGAGCCCGCAGAGCCCTGGGCACGGGGCGGCAACTGGGACTCCGGGCGCAGGGTGGCAGCAGAGCCTGCAGAGCCCTGGGTGGCAGCCAAGACGCCGGACGCCCTGGAGGCAGCGCATGAGTGGAGCTGCCATGGGGCTGGAGAAGGAGGCAGGAGACACCAAGATCTTCCTGGCCAAGGACAGCTTCGGGCACCCTGGTGGCCCCATGCTGGCCGGCCTGGAGAAGCGGGCAGAGACCCACCTGGGCTGAACACCCCTTGTCCTGGAGGTGAGGGGGAGGCACGGCTCCATCGGCGGCCACCTGAGTGCCCCGCTGCCTCCGTGTGCTGATCTCTGCTCGCTTCCCCTGGCCACTGGGTCCTTGCAAAGCAGGTGGTTGCGATCCCCCTTAGCCGCTGCGGCTGCCCTGCAGCCCCAGTGGCCAGGTTTGGGCACCTCCCTGTCTCCCCAAGAGCCCGGGTGGTTCTGTGCTCCTAACAATATGTTTTAATATAAGTGGCCTGGGGCAGCAGCTGGGACCCTGGGCGCAGGGGCGGCAGTGGAGTCTGCAGAGCCCTGGGTGCGGGGTGGCAGCCGGGACCCCGGGCATGGGGCGGCAGCGGAGCCCCACATAAAACGTAGGGGTACTGCAGCACCCCCTACACCCCTAGTTCCCATGCCTATGTTTTGGGGCCCCCTGTCATTGGGGACCCTGTGCCATGGCATGGTATGTTTCTGGGTAAATCTGCTCCTGCTTTCAAATCTTTGCTGCTCTCAAGAGAGGAGGCCTTTTTTGGCAGCCGTCCTTACTCTTTCAATAAACATAAGGTTTTTCTTGGGTTTAATTTATAGCCCTGAAAGTTAGTAGCTTTTCCATTCTGCAGTTAATGATGCTGAAAGCTGGAAGTTAATGGTAACATAAAACAATTAGGGCCCTATTTCTAAAACTTTTATGCATTCTTTATCCTTCATAAAACAGGGAATTTGCTCTTCCTTCTCTAAGGCTACCAAGGTCCAAGTGTCATTTTCATGGGTGTGTTTTTAACTTTACACTCAAAAACCACAAAGCCCATAGGTGTCAAGTATCAGAGGGGTAGCCATGTTAGTCTGGATCTGTAAAAAGCAACAGAGTCCTGTGGCACCTTAAAAACTAACAGATGTATTGGAGCAAAAGCTTTCGTGGGTGAGTACATGCGTCTGACGAAGTGGGTATTCACCCACGAAAGCTTATGTTCCAATACATCTGTTAGTCTTTAAGGTGCCACAGGACTCTTTGTTGCTTTTTAAAGCCCATAGGGAAAAGCACAAGTTCCTCCACACTTATGGGGCACCTCAGGGGAACGCAGTGGGAAATATCTGCCAGAAATGAAGCTTTGGAGGCTCGTTATGCATTTGGGTTGCAGTACCAAAGCTGTTTAGAAAGAAAGGAGCAGGGCCGCCCACTATGGGTAACCACAACATCAGCAAAAAGGGGAAGGGGTTATCTGAGGGTATGTCTACACTACGAAATTAGGTCGATTTTATAGAAGTCGATTTTATATAGTCAATTACGTATGTCCACACTAAGCCGGCGGCATGCGTCCTCACTACCGTGGCTAGCATCGACTTACAGAGCGGTGCACTGTGGGTAGCTATCCCACAGGTCCCGCAGTCTCCGCCGCCCATTGGAATTCTGGGTTAAGCTCCCAATGCCTAATGGGGCAAAAACATTGTCGCGGGTGGTTTTGGGTACATGTCGTCAGTCCTCCCTTCCTCTGTGAAAGCAATGGGCAGACAATCGTTTCGTGCCTTTTTTCCTGGGTTACCCGTGCAGACACCATGCCACGGCAAGCATGGAGCCTGCTCAGCTCACAGTCACCACTGCTGTTGCATCAGAGAGGCTTTGAAAACCAGTTTCATGACTGGCCAGGCTTCAGTGTGACAATTGTGTGTGTTTCTCCTTGATGAAAACCCCACCCCCTTTGTTGATTTTAATTCCCTGTAAGCCAACTAATTTAATATGAATTGAGTCAGAGAGACACTGACTCTATAGCTGATATGTGACCTCCAGACTTGATTGTTACAGTTCATTTTCTCTAGGAATGAAGCCACAGGCCCCAAAGAAGATCCTGGAATGTGGAAGACCCACCTTCAAATCCCTGACTCCAAATCCATAAAACAAAGACTTGAACCTGAATCTCTTACATCTCAGATGGATGCCCCTGTTGGTTTTGAGGGGCTGGAATTCTCCCTGTCTCTTTGACCAGAAATTCTATCTAGGACCCAAGAAACTTTGCCCAATAAAAGTGGTGTTGAAAACAGTATATTCCTGCGAAAAGTTTTGGTTTGGAAAAATCGATATTTTACAATGAAAAACCATTTAGTTGGAAAATTCCAACCGGATCTAGTAATACCCATTCAAGGACCCTTCACAAACACTGATAAAGGGATCACTGATCAGATTGACCACATTAAGGGCTATCTTCTGACTCTTAAGTCACAGTCCCCACTGGTAAGGTGTTGAGCAGGATCTGAACCCTGGAAGCATTCCATCTGTCTCAGCCAGAATTACTCTGTGAGTGTGAGAGGAGAACGCACACCACAGTAGCTGTGTGCACTCCACCCAGAGTCTGCTTAGATCTGCTGGGAGGTAAAGAAGTGGGGGTCAGGAAGAAATTTCCCTCAGATAGCACAACATTACATTGCACATTTTGCAAGGTGCATGTTTGGCTTTTGCCTGACGCATCAAGTACTGACTATTATACATGGGAAGATACTATTTCAAATGTATCATTGCTAAATGACACACCAGAAAAAAATACCCTCCATTGCCACCCATGATCTACTAATATATTGGATCCCTTTCAGTTAAGCTTTAGGCCAGGGAATGAAATAGAGACAGCAGAGATTGCTGTGGTGGATGACTTCCTCCTGTCCGTAGAGATGGGAAATACATCCATGCTCATCTTGCTGGACCTCTCTGTGGCATTCGATACTGTTGATCGCCAGTTATTCCCGATCTGTCTCCACAAAATGCCGTGATGTTATTGCATGTCAAAATAGCAATGGCAGAAAAAAGCACCTAGTTCCATCTGCGACTAACTAGAAGGCTGTGTGCACCTTACCAGTGGACTCAGACTTGGCTATAGTAATCCACACATTTGCCACCTACAGGCTTGATTATTACAACTCATTTTATCTAGGGCTGGAGCCAATTACCCTGAAGAAGGTTCAGCAACTCATCTGCCTAGTAACACAAGTCACCATGAACACATCATCCTACTGATCCTCTCTCTGCTCTGGTTTCAGGGTAGCAGCCGTGTTAGTCTGTATCCTCAAAAAGAACAGGAGTACTTGTGGCACCTTAGAGACTAACAAATTTATTAGAGCATAAGCTTTCGTGGGCTACAACCCACTTCTTCTCTCTGCTCTGGCTCTCCATTGAATACTGAGTCCAGTTCAAGGCCTCACTTCGGCTTTTCATAGTCCTCCATGCAATTGGCCCTGCCTGAGTGATTGTCTCTCTCCCAGCAGCCACGACCTCCCAAAATGGCTACGTTCCACAGGCACCCAAAAATTGTCACCCCAATAAGAGGAGAGCCAGAGTGCAGGAGTCAGAACTTTCACAGGAGCTGAAACTACATGATGGAACTCATGCCTACAAGAGTGACGAATGGAGAAGGAACCTTCATCAGCTTCAGAACCAAATGCAAAATGCACTTCTTTGAGAGTAGACTTTTCTTCAGTAAGTGACACATACACACACAAGCAGAAACAATAAAAAAAAACTCTAATCAAACTATTTCTCAGTTTGAGGAATTATTTTGACTGCTAATGGAAAATACAAAATAAAGTAGCATTGTTTTAAGGGACTGTTTTTTTCTGGAAATTTGTGCTAGAGTCTGAGATTAAAATATTACTTTTATGAGCATGAACCAGAATTTTTAAAAATGATCCTTCAGGGATATTTCTGGCTTCCAAGTCAGCATTTAGTGACTTTTAAAACTACAGCAACAGTGCTATGATGAACAATGTGATCCAAGAAAGATTATGAGCCACAGTTATATACAGCAGATGGCTTTCATGGTTAGCTCTTCCAGGTAATCTACCAGCCAGATTTAAAAAGGATTAGGGTTAATGAGTTAGGATAACCCATCAGCTAGAAAAGTTTCATTGCTACCACATGCTGGACTGACACAGTTCTTCTATATCATGCAATGTTTAAATGTTATTTGGCATCTAATCTGATGAAGGCAAAAAAGTACAAGAAAATGCATAAAATATATCACCTGGCATATATTTCCCAAACTTTCTCTTATAGTATTATTTTGAGTACACAGTTGCATTATCAATTGTATTTAGAAGCTTTCTGCAATTTTGGTCAAAATTAAACTATATTTCTACTGGCCCTTTTTGTGGTTTTATGATTTTTTCAGATTGGATGCCTGATAACGTTTAAACATTGCATGATATAGAAAACTCCACCACTTCCCACATCTGCATTCACCCTGGAGATGACCACTACATATGTGCCTATCACGTGGAAGCAATGAAAATGTTTTAGTTGATGGATTACCCCGTAGTACCCAAAATGCATCCAGGCTGGTAGAGTAGGAGTAGGTGCAGCTTCTTCACAAGCTCCAGAAATGAATGCATCTCATTTACAAAGGTGTGTGACAGCAACACCACCACATTTACCAGGATGCAAGGATGCTCATCTGCTGTTTCACAAACCCAGTAAGCAACAATTCAGTAATTTCACATCTCTGCTGTGAAAGTCGTTACATTACATGCCTACTTGCTATAGCGGAAAATTTGCAGCGGCTTGTATAGAATCCATGGCAGACACTTCAGTGTATTCAAAAGCACATATTTTACCCTACAGTTGAAGGCTGTTGGTGAGGAGTAGCTGTCTCTCAATGGGAAACACCTGAAAAGTTTAGTATTTTTATGCCAGGTGATGAGCCTACAGTATGATCTGCACACATCCATCAAGGACCATGGCCCAGTGCTGTGTGTTCAGTTTCCAACAGTGAGTCTCTCCCTAAATCTTTTTTCTCCTTTCTTCTTTTCTCTGTTTACTTTCTATGAATTCTCTGAAGTGTTTCCAGTCTGAGTTTGCCCAGCTTCTCTTCTGATTTGACTTTCCATTTCCCCCCCGCCCCCCCGTTTGAACTTCACTGCACCCTAAGGAGTGAATGGAGGCAGGCTACATCTGTGGCTCTCCTCATAGAACAGCTTGGGGCTGAAGCAAAAAGACAGATTGCTCCGCTTAAAAAAATAAATTGAACGTACCCAAAGAAAAGCGGATAGGATAGAACAGGGAACCTAGTGGGTGGTAAAGGACAGCTAAGACTTGAATACCTGGGGAGGAGGGTGGGCATTTGAATCAAACAAAATATATACATCTATAATGGAAGCCACATGGTTAGGATAAAGAACTGAGAGCCAGGCTGCTCCTGACAAGAAAGATGGGGCTGCAGGTAAGGCACTGCACTGGACCTCAGGAGACCTGTGTTCAGACCACAGGCACTGGCTTTTTACTTTGCCCAGGAGTGCTCAACCCTGGCTCAGTCCCAGGCCTCGCCCCCACTCCACCCTTCCCCCAAGCTCCAACCCCCACCCTGCCTCTTCCCGTCCAGCTTCAGGCCCTGCCCCCACTCCACCCCTTCCACCAAGGCCCTACCTTTGCCCCGCCTCTTCCTGCCACCGCTCTGCCTCTTCCCACCCAGTTCCACCCCCTCCCTCAAGCACGCCCGGTCCCTGCTCCTCCTCTCCCTCCCATGCCTCCTGCATGCCATGGAACAGCTGATCACAGCAGGCGGGAGGCGCTGGGAGGGAACAGTTGATTAGCTGGGCCGCTGGCAGACAGGAGGCACTGGCGGGGAGGGAGAGCTGCCGGCCAGTGGGTGCTAAGAACCCACTAATTTTTTTCCATGGGTGCCCCAGCCCTGGAACACCCACGGAGTCAGTGCCTATGGTTCAGACTCTGGCTCTGCCACTGACTTTATGTGACCTTGGACAAGTCACTTAGGGTCAGATTTTCAAAGGTATTTAGGTATATAAAGATAGGTGCCTAGTGGGATTTCTTAAAAGCACCTAAGAAGGTTGGGCACCTAATTCCCATTGAAATCAAATCCCTGTTGGTGCCTATCTGCAGGGCAGGCCCGAGACCAAATGGTGCCCCAGGAGAGGAGCATCTTTGGCATCCCCTATATCCATTTGTTAAATGGCTGGCTGACAACATTTTAGGAGGTTTTAGGAAAATCTAGTTCTCAGAAAGTCTGGAAGATTCCACGAGATTCTACAAAGGTCCAGAACATTCTAGAAGGTTGGTGAAAAATGAATCCACATACAGAATACCTGAAACATTTTACTTCAAACATTCTACTTTCCCTTTTGTCGCTAACAACAAAAACAGCAGCCTGAGCTCAGTGCTCTCCAAGCCTGGCATCCCAGACGATCACCTGCCCCTAAATCTGGCTCTGCCTATCCGCATCTTTAGGTACCTACTTATCTTTGAAAGTCTGGTCCATAAGCTCTCTGTGCCACTGTTCCCCATCTGTATGATGGACATAATAGCACTGCCCTAGCTCATGGGAGGTGTTGTGAGGGTAAATACATTAAAGTTTGTGTGGTGCTCAGATACTGTAATGATAAGTATAAATTCCTAGATGTATAAATCGAAGACGAACCTTTAGTCTGCTATATGGCTTCATGCAAGGCACTTGTCTATCTTGGGCCTTTGTCAACACAACTGTGTTTTGGAGTGGTTGGCACACTCAGGAAATAGTTAATCAGTAGCTTTCAGTAGTGGCCAGGTAGCTGCCTTCTGCTCTTGGGTTATGTTAAGCCATTGAAAGCGTTGTGATGATGTAATGCTTCTCTCTGCACTTCGTTGACTGCCTCTGTTGTTATTCAATATCCTACAGGGGAGTTGTGTGGCTGGAGATCCTGAACTAGCCAGCGAACTCTAGATCTCATACTCATGATGTTGAATACAGCTATCAGTAAAGAGCAGTTATTGTTCTAATCTGCTTCTTGGCTGTTAATTAGTGTTACTTGATATACAGCAAATTGTCAACATAGCATTTTAAATAAGGAGGATACGATAGAGGGAGCAGTAAACTGTACAAAGCATACGCTATCTTATAATGGACCTTAAATCAGAGATGGGTCAGAACCAAAAAAAAATGGACCTGAACTTCCATGACATTTGGGTATGACTATATCCAAATGTGAACTTTGAGGCTCAGGCAGATTTCTGCTCTAAACTTTTCCTACCATCCCCTTTCCTAGTTACTGCATTCTTGTGTTACACCATGACTATAATTAATTAGCCTGCAAGAATATTGCATTTTTCTTTTTCTACCCTCCATCTGTACACAATATTTTCTACTTTCTGTCACTTTGACTGTAACTATTCCTAACATTATAACAACACATTGCACTTACACGGCACTTTTCATCCCCAGATTTTTAAAATAGAGGTCAGAATTACTTTCATTGTACAGATAAGAAAACTGAGGCACTAAAATTAGAACCATGGCAGTCCGGGCAGTGGGATGGGTTAGCTGCCCCAAATATGATCCTGTCCAAGACCCTAGGTACATACATACTCAGAGCAGTTAGTCCATTCCACACTTACACCACCATTGCTGCAATTCTATTTTTAGTATGCTAGTTTGATCAGAGCGGGTGCCAGAAATTACACCACCATCTCCAGTGTACAGTATATCTACCCTGAGGCACCTTTACACTGCCTGGGAGTGTGAAGGGGCCTTAATGTGAGTGTAAACATGACATTTATGTTCACTTTAAGGACCTTTGACATACAAAGTGATGTAAAAGGGCCTTGGTGTCAATAAGACTCAGGCCCTAGAGTTTAAGGACCTAATGAAGTTGCATGTAATTAACATACCAAACCTCTGAATCTGAATTACTCTACTTTTGACAGAATGACAACAGATCACAAACTAGCCTCATGCAAAAGTCTCTGGAGGAATCAGTTCTACTGTTCTGTGACTTGTCTTCATTTGCTAATTGCTAGTTAAGTTCTCTTAGTGATTTCTTGTCAAATGGTTAAAAACTGAAGTGCTGAAAATTCTTAGTAAATGTATGTGCTGGAACTGGGTGATTTTTATTTTTACACAGTGAGATCTTTTATGAAGACTTGCTTTAACTTTGAAGATCACCTTCCTAGGGAAATGTGTCTTTCAGACATGCCAAACATTCGCTTTGAGTATGAAACTTTTTGTGCAAACAAATACTGTTTTTCTGCCTATCCAAGGCCCTTATTTATTTTCATTGCATCTACTCTCGAAACTACTGTGATAGTATTTTATCAAATGCCTCTTGCTTTTCCTTTGAGTTTTGGTTTGCTGATTATTCATTGGGTGTATTCCCTCTAGAGTCCCCAACCAAGACAGGGCTCAGTAGTGTTGTGAGCTGTACAACCAAATTAGAGAAAATCCCTGCCCTGCCCAGTCCCTTACAATCACTCAGGCCAGTTGCTGCCCGTGCTTAAAGCCTCACTGGAATCTACCACAGGTCACTGGTTCAAACCTGGCCTACAGTGGTAGTTATTGAAAGTTGGTTCCAATTTTATGAGGAGTTCTCAGATATGACAATGCTTAGCATGGTATAAAAGCCTGGATGGATAGACTGTTACATGTCTCAATTGACGTGAGCTCAATCAAGTGTATCCATATCACATAAAACCAATATGAAAATTGCCACTAATTGGTATTCTTATTGGCAATCTGGCTTGTTCACCTAAGGGACCTTCTAATCTTCCTTTGATTGCTAAAACAAAATTAGGTTATAAATGAAAAGATAACATTTATTATATAACATCTAACGGAGGTCAACTCTCTCTTCCCCATATACACCAAGCGTGTGTACACACAGGGATGCTGGGGAGTTTGAGGAAAGAGCTGATTTATGCAGTACCCTTGTGAACAGTCACAGCAAAGAGGTCATTGGGTGAGTAGCGATGTTAGTGGTGTTGTACCAGTTCTGTGAATAAACAGGGAGCCTAATCTTCAGGTCTGTCAACTTCTTATAAGCCATAAATTCTCACCAAAACACTTCTACACCATCCTATAATACAGAGAACATAATAAAGAAAAGCGTTTCTACCTTAAGAGAGAAGTGGCCCATACTTCATTACACATTGCAAAGGAGTTCAAGTCCAATAAGAATGCCCAGCCAAGTTTTTTCATTTAAATCCCTCTTCATTCTAAAGCATCAAATGCATAGGTACAGTCAAATAAAAAAGCACTGCCCTCTTTGCAAAAGAGAGGTGCAAGCCCCAGGGTGATTCGTGCAACAACTTGTCACAGTAGGTTTGCAAGTGTGTGCCTGCCTGTTTGTTCATGGATTTGGTAAGAAACATGTACTTTCCATGGAAGCTTCTATACTGCAGGCAAGAAACCATAACTCCAAGATAAGAAGTCCTACACCGAGAGAAAACATCCACCAATACACCACAGGAACTTCTGTGTTTTTATAAAACATATATTCAGTGGAGAAAAAAAAAACTGTGGAGCAATAAATCATTGTAATGACCTCACCTTCTATGGTACAGTGTTTAATTTTTTTCCTAATTCCATTAACATTGTTATTTTTCTAGAAGAAAAGCCTGGCAGAATTAATTTCGTTTTAATTAGAGGGATGAAGCAATGGATTTGTAGGGCTTACAGGTCCTTCAAGCTGTGTTGTGAGGATTCATAAAACTAGTTTGAGTTTACAAAAGTTTCTTCTTATTATTTACACTGTTTTTTTTTAAAGGGGAAAGAATTCAAAACAGGCTCTCTAGCTAAAGGGAGGCTTGTGCTAAGTATTGACAAAAGAGGAACGTTGGGAGTTATATAAATAACAACACATTGTTAAACTAGGCCATAGCAATTCTATGTTCAGGATATGTTTGCTCTTTCCCACAAATTTTTCCAAGGTCCCTGGTGCTCAATGCAGAACTGGGTCCCAAATCTGGAAGCTCACTACTCTTCTTCCATTGGGTTTGCTAAGGAGAAACTGAGAATGAGGCCAGCTGTCTGCTACACCATGCAAAGTAATGCACACTGGAAAAAAATAATCCCAACCATACATGATGGAATCTTAATTTGCTGTTACCACTCTAGAAAGTGATCTTGGAGTCATAGTGGATAGTTCTCTGAAAACATCTGTTCCATGTGCAGCAGCAGTCAAAAAAGCTAACAATGTAAGGAACCATTAGGAATGGGACAGATAATAAGACAGAAAATATCATAATGCCACTGCATGCCCACACCTTGAATATTGCATGCAGTTCTGATTGCCCCATCTCAAAAACCGGTATGTTAGAACTGGAAGTAGTACAGAGGAGGACACCAAAAATGATTAGGGGTATGGAACAGTTTCCTTAGGAAGAGAGATTAAAAAGACTAGGACTGTTCAGATTTGGGGAAAAAAAAAACTAAGTGAAGATATGATAGAGGTCTATAAAATCATGACTGATGTGGAGAAAATCAATAAGGAAGTGTTATTTACTCCTTCACATAACACAAGAACTAGGGGACACCCAATGAAATCAATAGGCAGCAGCTTTAAAACAAACATAAGGAAGTTCTTCTTCACACAATATATAGTCAACCTTTGGAACTCATTGCTAAGGCTGCAAGTCTGTCACAGAGGTCATGGAAGTCACCCCTCTCCCCTGAGCACCAGCAAGCACCCTGGAATCCCCCCACCAGCACCAACGAGCACCCTGGAATCCCCCCACCAGCACCAGCGGGCACCCTGGAGCCCCCGCCCTCCAGTGCCAGCAGGTTCCCCGGAGCCGCCCCCCCAGCACCAGCGAGTGCCCCAGAAACCCCCCCTTCAGAGAAGCAGCTGCACCTCCAGAACCCCCAAACACCAAAGATTTAGTCAGGGGTATTTATAGTACAAGTCATGGACAGGTCACGGGGCCATGAATTTCTGTTTATTGCCTGTGACCTGTCCATGACTTGTACTAAAAATGCCCATGACTAAATCTTAGCCTTACTCATTGCCAAGGGATGTTGTGAAGGCAGAAGTATAACTGGGTTCAAATAAGAACTAGATAATTTCATGGAGGATAGGTCCATCAATGGCTATTAGCCAAGCTGGTCAGGAACACAACCCCATGCTCTTTGTGTCCCTAAACCTCTGATTGCTAGAAGCTGGGACTAGAAGAAGAGGCTGAACACTTGATAAAGTGTCCTGTTCTGTCCATTCCCTCTAAAGCATCTGGCACTGTCCACTGTCAGAAGACAGGATACTGGGCTAGATGGACCATTGGTCTGACCTGGTATGGTTCTGACCATTATTTTCCTGAAAGTGATTTTCTATAATTTTTGAACTGAGATTTCAGCTTCAGAAAGATAGAGATAGACGAGATTTTGTTTGGTTGTTTAAGATCTACAGTCTGGGTAAAAATGATGGACATTCTTTGATTCTGAGAAATGGTCCCCAAAAGGCCTATAAAGTAATTTTATTAGAGATCAGCTCTTGGTCATTTAGATTCACATTTGTAAATATGTCATTAAACAGTCAGGGGCTTGCAGTGAGTGTTGTGTGTGGAAATATTAAGTGTAACAATGGCACCTGGACTAGTAAAGCAATCACCTACTCAAATGAGATGTGCTGAGAAACACCAAGAGCTGCATTGCTGCAGAATCAGGAGAACAGCATGTCTTGTTCAAGCGCTGCTCATCAGTCGCATGTTCGGAGGGCTTGCTACTTCCAAGAAAGAATCCGCTGAAGGGGATTTATTACAGAATCACTCTCCCTCCTCCTTCTTTGTACACCATCTGCAACTGATATGCTTCTATTACCACCCCCACATTCCTATCTCAGAAACAATAGACAGATATGGCTGCAGCTGACTAGCTAGCTGATACAAAAATCAAACACCTGCGTACCACATATGCACAGCTGCAGCGTGCCACGGCTGAGCTATCTTTTACAACCCATATATTCTCCAGTTGCTTTACATAGGGTGTGTCAGTGAGTGCATGTCAGAATGTGCAGAAAGATGGGGAAACCAGTCAGAGAAACAAAGGCCATAGAATAATTTTACGAAACAGTTTTTCTTTTCATTGCTCTGCTTTTAATCATTGACCCCAAAGGCCCCCTGCAGGGAGTCATTGAGGGGGACATTTCTCAGTGTTGTTCAATGTGTATATATGAAACCAACTGGGGAATTGATTAAATGCAATAATCGGAGGTATCGGCTGTCTATGGATAATACCATACCACACATGCTGCATCTGATCCTGATTCCATCTCTGTGTTATCTCCTTGATTCATAAAGATGGAGAATTAGATGCAAGACAGCTAGTTAAGGTTCCACCCAGGTAAAGGGGTACTGTATTATTGGACAGACCTAGAAAATACACAGAAAATCGTATTTGCTCTCTAGCAGCACTGTTTAATTGTCTGTATTGTACCTTGGTGCAAAATACTATAATCTATTATTATGAATGAGAGGGTTTGACTTAGATGTTTAGACAAGGTATGCACTTTGGGGAGTTACTTTTGACCATGAGCAATCTATCTAGTCCATCCTTCCTACCCCTGGGAACACAGCTGTCAGCAGGAGGCAGAAGTAGCATTCTGCATATCTGAAAAACTGAGAAGCTGTGATCCCTTCTTGTGGACGCAGGCCTGCCCGTAGTGATCTGCAACTTTGTGACCTCTCGGTTGGGTGACTTTAATGAAATTACATGGTTTAATGGAACCACTCACAGATTTCAGCCACTGCAAAACATGGGAGCACATGAGTTCAAATGGTGAGAATCACTGACACTCTGCAAACCTGAGTGGCTGCATGTCAGTGCTGTAATTTTAGCAAAGTCCTAAATAATAGGGACCAATTTACCAGAGGAACCATCTGCTTCTCCGTGTTCCATTATGGCACCTGAAATGAGTGGGAATGGTCCAGCTGCCTGTTCTGAGACAGGGAGGGCATTTGCTTTTGGGAAACACAATAGCTGGTTTAGCAGAATATGTTGGAGGATTCCAAAATATATAATGTATTTAGTGTTCCATTTATATGCTGCCTAATGAGTGTTAATTGGTTATAAAGGACATCCAATAAATTGTATATCATTTATTTTCTATAACATACCTTGTTGACCAATAACAACTTACAAGTGTATAGAATATGCATATTTTTTGTATTAAAAATATGGTACAATAAAAGTTGAAAGTCTAATCTGGTACTTCATGCTATGCTGCAACAAGAGATTTGAAACTACTGGAAAAACTCACTTTTTGCCTCTGTGGACTCGGCTACTGAAAAACAGACCCTGATTACTTACCTCACTCATTACTCACAAAAGATGTGGTTTGTGCCTACAGCCATCACTAGAGAAAGACGCACTGGGGCCGCTAAAAGAAAACTGCGAAAAACAGTGCTTGTGGAATAAAACTTTAAAGCTAAAAATAAAACATCAGCATTTTTCAGTGTCTGGCTGAATATTGTCCCTATTATTCTTATTATTCTAATGATTCTCCCTGTTATTTATACCACTGAGCCAAGGTTTCCAGGCATGTGAGAAAGTTATTCAGAAAGCTGAAGTGAGAGATATACTTGGGACCTATTTATGCTCACTTAATAAGGCCTCTTTACACTGCTAATATGGTGTAAAGGGCTTTCATGTAATTGAGAATCAGACCCTTCCTTTAGATCCTGTAGATCCTTATGTGGTTTTACTTATTTTTTTAAATATAAACTTTCATACTGAAGTTTTGGGGTGCTCCATACAGCAATTTAATTTCTGATGTAAATTCACTGAAATCAGTGGGGATTAAACCAAAGATGAATTTGGACCATTCCATTTTTAAACTAGTTTAAATACTTTGATAGTATAAAAAAGAACACCGAAAGAGCAAATGATGTCATAACAAGAATTAAAGTAGATTCTTTTCAAAATTTATATGCAGGAATGTTATAGATTCTACCAAGTTTCGTGGATTTACACCTAATGATTCTCAATGACAGCATGCGGCACATTGGAGTCTGTAAGTTGCAGTCCGCATCCTCAGTTTTACTAGTTAATTCCCTTTCTCTCAGTTAAAGATTAACATAAGCATTTTCTGCATAAAGGCAAGATATTTTCCCTTAGTAGTTACAGGACTTTAAAATAAGTCTTTTAATTGATTTTTCAAGTAAACACTCATACGTCAAATGTAAACCAAACAAATAGTCACAGTCCAAACAAATATAAACACAACTCAATTTAACATGTTGCAACAGTCAGACAAATGTGTCTAAAGCTAGAATAAGGGCCTGTTTCTACTCCCATTTAAATCAGTAGGTGTTTTGCCATTGACTTCAATGGGCAGAAGACTGGGGGCGTATTTAACAGTTATCTTAATGAAGAAATGTAACAAATTATGATAATACGTAACATCAATAAGGAAAATAGACACTTCAAACTGGTCATTTCTGAGGATTTAAAATATTCCTTTCAAAACTGTTGAGTTTAAAGATGTTCCAATGCAGAGGTTTTAACATCTGCTGCCAAGCTTATAGTGGACTAGGAAATACTAGAAAATGGAACAAGCCATCACTGAGTATGCTTACAGAGTTTATTTACCTTGAGCTAATTAACAGTCAATTAACCTTTGTAAAGGTTAGTCTGGACACTCCCCTGCCATTTGAAGTTCACTCTAGAGATCAGCCTAGAGTAAACTACAAACTTTTGTAGCCTGAATCCAGTGTTTGAGGAGTGTCCAAATTAGTCTTTATAAAGGTGTTAGTACCTGTAGTTAGGAAACACAAGCCCAGAGAGAGGGATGGAATAGATGGCCTAGAATCGTTTCCACCTGTAAGGCCTGGTCTATACACAGCATTTGTACCATACCGCTTTATCAATATTAGTTTAGAAACTGGTACAGCTAAATCAGTGACATCCCCTGGTGTGGACACAGTTATACTGGGATGAAGGTGCCTTATACCAGTATAGCTTATTCCCCTACTCCCAGTAGAAGCAGCTTTATATCTGTATAACTGCACAATGTCACCGATTTAACTTTATCTGTTTCCAAACAGATCTAGTTAAAGCAGTACAAAAACTGGGTTTAGACAAGCCCTTACTTCAGTGGTAAAGCAAATGGTAAAAACAGATATATACAGGGTTCAACCCAATTTATCTAAAATGTTTGAAGGATATCAAGATCATTTAGCTAAATGGGGTTCTGATAATGATGTGGGAGAGGGAAATGATTTGGTGACAGCAGACTCAGGATAAGAGGACTTTAAAATAAATGGAGTCATATAAGTAAAAGACACAATCTCTCTTCCACTCCCATTCCTAGCCCCTATGTACATTAAAACAAAAAAATTGCAAATTTGATCCTGAAATTCTCCATCTACCTACAGGCCTCCCACAGCTGGTTTCAATCTGACAGTACACCAGAACTTTTCTTTCTTTTTTCCAAATCAAAAGAGAAAAATACTTGAAACAAATTTATAACATAAGATGTCTGTTCATAATTGAAATCATTTCATGCAGTTTAAGCTATTTTTTAACTCGAATACTGCACTGATATTTTATTTTAAGACTTAATTATAGGTGAAAAGGAAGAGCATACATTTAAACAGGGCACTGCTTCTTTTCTGTTCTATTTTCATAAATGCCCCCCTTTCTGTCCCCCTACTGTTTAGCTTTTGCAAATGTACATTCCCTTAATATGAGAGTCTCTCTTAATGAAAAGTCATACAGGTTTTCAAAATTATTATTTTCATAGGGATATACAAACATAGATCTAGGAAACATGATTGCACATGTGGAGATATGAAAGCATTTTTTTAAAGGCTCTTTGGAGGAGATGGCTTATATTTGTAGATATTCATAGGCTGAGTCAAACTCACACCATATATTTCATTCACATTTTTTGCTCTATAGGATGGTATAATTTCACATGAGGTTTTTGTTTTAAATTGTGTGTGAAAATGTAGTGTTAAGGAAATATTTCACGCATCTATTATTTAGAGGACCTTTACCCGAGTCCATTAAAGTCAATAGGAGTCTTTCTATGAACTTTAATGGACTTTGGATCAAGCCCTTTATATTCATACTTCAAGAGACAATGGCAAGGCATTCTTATTGTCTTATAGATTAAGAAATCCACTGGCATGCTGGATGATTTTTAGATTCGGCAGGCATTTATGGGTATCAATCTGGGGCTGTCTCTCCCAGCTGGAGAAGATACCCAGGCTGGTGCTGATCATTAAAAGTCGAGCAAAGCTGTGGCAGGAGGGGCTTGCCACCCCAAACACGTGCTTACAGTCGCAGATGGGTATGTACTCAGATAGCCAGCTCCTCCCGCTGCTTGCGCCACTGTAGCTACAATCTATTTTTAATGCACACCAGCTCAATGAGAGGTAACATGAGTATGCCTCTTGGAGCTGGCAATCACTCCTACAGCTTGACGTGTAGACACACCGTATATTTAATGTGCTAGAGCTAGTGCAGGTATGTCTCAGCAGGCTGGAAATTACAGCCCCCCCAGCTGGAAGTGAAGACAATGCTTTTAGTTTACCTGTTCTGTGCATGTTCTAAGGCACTGTAAATTGTGGGAAGTGTTTCTTTGTTTCAGAAGTATCAGAATGCTCATTGTACCATTGTGACAGCTGAACTTATAAACCCTATAAAACATTGCTGATGTGCCAAGGGTTGATGGACTGAAAAAGCCTTTGCTTCAGTTTGACTTTTTATTCTTACCAATCCCCATTCACATTTCAGCAAAATTAAATACCCTTCTGTTTAGGTGCCAACATCTGATGGGAGCAGTAAAAGAAGTTAATTGAAAGCTATTGGCTGTAATACCAAGTCAAGATAAAAAAAAAACGGTCATGGTTTCCTAAAAGTTCTGTAGCCATGATATATGGTAATTTAAGACTATAAAACACAGAGACCTTGCATTCTATTCTTAGGGGTTTCCATTAGCGCTACTCTTTTTTCCATTAAAGTTACTCTTTTGACTTTTAGAGTAATCTGTCTGAATCATGGTTCTACATGAAGTGTTTCCCATTCCCGCAAAACATGCTGATCTTACTTCTCTATTTCTTTTACAGCAGCTAGTGTGGGAGCAAATATTGACTGTGGCGTGACACTCCATACTCTTTATGGAAATATGCTTATCATATGGATATGGCATAATTGAGATATATTTTATGCAAAATGGGTCTTATAACCTTTCCAATGATACCTTACAAGTTACTGACTGTGATTATCATTTGGTATTAAACACTATGCTGGAACTTATAGTAATTTTCCACTAACAGGAGGGAGAGGTCAAGTTTGGGAAACAAAATATTCCCCCCTTATGTAAATCATATTTAAAGCTGGGGAGTAAGGCAAACAGGACTCGCCTCCATTGCCTACCCAAGGAGAAAGACTGCTGAAAATGCCTGAAGAGACAAAGGAACTAACCTGATGGAAAAGGCAGGGGTGAGTCCAGACTGAGACAGGGGTCCAGTCTATAAGAAGAGATAACTGGAATTCTAAGCTACAGAAACTCTGAAACGGGCCTAAAAGATCATTTAGGATGAGAAATTACTTCTTGAAACCAATCTCTTTAAGATCTTAAGCTTAGTATGCGTGTTTTGTTTTATTTGCTTAGTAAGCTGCTTTGTTCTG
The DNA here is from genome assembly GCF_013100865.1 of Trachemys scripta elegans. Lineage (NCBI taxonomy): Eukaryota > Metazoa > Chordata > Testudines > Emydidae > Trachemys > Trachemys scripta. The sequence goes on from NC_048298.1 coordinate 125,938,127, forward strand.
TTTGCTATCCCTTATATTCACTTAAAATTTGCCTTTGATAATTAATAAACTTGTTTTTGTTTATTATTAAACCCGGTTTGTGCAATTTCTAACAGGGGGCAAGAAGCTGTGCATATCTCTCTTCACATTGAGGGCGAGGGGGAATTCTTATGAGCTTGCGCTGTGCAGATCTTTCTATACAGTACAAGACATACAATATACCTTTGGGTCTGCACTCCAAGTGAGGTGGGCACCTGAGTGCTGGGTCATGTCCCTTAAGCTGAGTCTTCCCCTAGCTGATCTCAGTGTCTATGTCTTTCTGCAGCTGGGTGTGGCCCTGCCTGTGTGTGTGTCCTAGAGGAGGCCTAAGAGCCTGGCTCAGCAAGACAGGATAAAGGGAGCCCAGGTGGCAGATCAGGCAGGCTCAGTGGTATCCCAGTATATTGGGTGGCACCTTAAATGGGGGGCAACCCATCACACTGACCACCCTTACAGAGAATAATACCTAACTCCACTGAAATCAATGGGACTACTTGTGGTGTAAGGGACCGCTCTGCGTGACTAAGGAGACAGAATCAGGCCCTTAAGAACTCAGGCCTCAATTCTGCAGTTGGCAGAATGCAGACAGGTTGCTGCACCCTTGTGACACTCCACTGAAGTTGATTGTGCACTGTCAAGTTCGGGATTGGGATCTGAGGTCCCAATCCAGCAAACACTTTGGTGAATGGGACTAAGTACAGAAGCAAGCGCTAAACCCAGTAGTAAGTGTTGTAGGATCAGCTCCTAAGGAAGCAACTGTACAAGAAACAATTTTAAACAAGGAGAGAATTGCCTTGTTTGGGAGGTGGATGGGGCAGAAACTAGTTTGGTGGGTTTTGAGGGGGATGATGGAGAAGATCGGCATGAATGGGAAAAGCTGGTGGAATCTACGTCCTTACCCAAAGCTGTAAATGTACTTGCACATCTGTGAGTACAGCAGCAGGTGATTCCTTGAAAGGCACCTGCCTTCCCACCCTCCTGGTGTGGCACTGACTGAGAGCAGCTCACATGCGTAGAGCTGCAGGTGTAGGCCAAGCTTCTCTGCCCTGCTCTTGTGGCACTCAGCTCAGCTTTGGATGCCCTCCTATAGGGTTACCATACGCCCAGTTTTTCCCGGACACATCCGGCTTTTCGGCAATCAAACCCCCGTCTGGGGGGAATTGCCAAAAAGCCGAACATGTCCGGGAAAATGCCGGCAGGGCACTTCCTCTCCCGCGGCTGCTCTGCTCCTTCCCTGACTCTTCGGCTCTGTTTAAGAGCCGAGCTGCCTGAGCGCTATGGGCTTCAGGCAGCCCCCTTGCCTCCGGACCCCAGCTGCCGGCCGGGCACTTCCCCTCCTGGGCTCTGGCGGCGCAGGGTCCAGAGGCATGGGGGCTGCCCGAAGCCGGTAGCGC